>NW_026782357.1:0-262500 GCF_031769215.1 Ylistrum balloti
TGAAAGGTGATCTGAACCAGAGTTCCTGAGTTCGAAGACACGAGCCTGGCTGGGTGATTGCCCACTGAATCTTTCTTTGAAAGGTGAGACCACCCTACCTTACTCTCACCTGGCAGTGAATGATTATTTTTTCACACTTACCTTTCAGGGTTATACTAAAGTCATACATTGCGCAATGAGTGTCATTTACTTATGTTAAGTTTTTTGAGTTATTGAAGTGACGTCATCAATTTTTGTGGTGACGTCATGTCTTTTTCCTTGGAAAGGAAACCGCAATTAACCCATTATTAGACTTGGCCAGAGCAAGAATATAGATTGTCTGTATTTCTTCAATAACAATACATGAAGACCCCATCATGGTATTTATTTTTTATCGTTATTATTTAGGGGATAAAGAGCGCTCTATGATAGAAAAGAGCGACACATTGTAGTATTGTTTCTCTCTTTCCTCTCGCTTGGGTTATTTTAATTATTCTTTTAATAACTTTGCGAAAAATTTTAATTAAGCTATATGCTATTTAAAATTTTCCATATATTGTTTTTTGCAGACAATTGCAAAGTAAATCCTGTGAAAATGTAACACTTCAGAATGTAAAGTCCTTTTTTTATTTGTTTGACATTGATGTGTGTGGATTACTACTTTGTTTAAGTTATAACTTGCCCATTAAACCTTCTTCTTCTCTTGATTTTCCTCTGCAGTGTTTACTCATTTCATGTTCTATACACATAGGTTTCTTTCAGATAAGTAGCTCCACAAGTCTTAACGAGTTCCTTGCCAATGTAACTGGTCTTTTGAGATTCATTTTGCCAGCTTTAATCTTACTGGGGAATGAAATACGAGAACAATTATTTGTCTCATTAAAAATCACGTGATCAAATGGTGCTGCCGGCCATTTTCTTCTTTTTGAAAGTAATTTACTCAAGACGCATGATGAAAAGGAAAATTACAGGTTATATAAGATGTACTAGATATTTAATGATTTGATGATTTATGATATTCATAAAACGAAATATTTCTCTGCTGTCTGGGGAATTTTTGCTCTGTTTACGAATCCTCTTGTCAGAATCTCCATTAAATTATAATTATCAATAATTGTTCTTCGTCTTAAATTTACTCTGTATCCTTTTTCACGCTGCTGCTTTTGTGTGTGTCTCATTTTTATTTGACGGTTGAATATAATCTGAAATTTTCTTCTTTTTTGCTTAAGTCTAAGGTAAACACTTTCTTCCAAACGCATGCTTGACCAAGACAAATTATCATAATGTTTAAGAACTCTAATAAACATGTAACTTCCACCTGTTCATTTTCGTATATCACAGATGTCACTAAATATGCAGCAGTGAAATACTGAATACTAAATGAGATGACATATACCTTTTAATCCTATTTAATATTTATCGCGTGCTATCCTGCGTCACGATAGAGGTCAAATGTGGCTTACATTGGAGCGTAAGAAACCCTTGTCCGACATAGTGTTCGCGAAAGGACGGCCTGTAATATATTGCAGTGTTATCACGTCCGTGACATCACAAAAATCGCGACAGTGTCAACAGCATATATTGGTATCCATGTTTTTATCTAGAATGTCGACGTATCGCCGAGCTCCAGTTTTACTACGTTGTTATCGTCCAAGATAGACTATACTATTGGTAAACATGTGTATGATTCATAGATGATATTAGGTCTACGGATGGGAATAAAAATGAGGATTGAAGATTTATATAAATAAATGCACATATATAAAACTTTAAAAATTAATTTGAATAACTGTATTAAATATCAAAAGGACCAAGCAAGTTATTAGACTTATTTATCATTGACAAATGTATGCAAAAATACAAACATCACAGGTCACGTCTGATCGGAAAAGGATTAGATATCGGATAGGTTAAGAATAATTCGTATACAAACCTCGAAAGACATGTGTAGGTTTGCCCCTTCCGCCACTTTCTGATGAAAACATTCTTCTCCTCCTGCCGGCACTTCAATCTTAAATTCATGTTGCACACCCGGCAAGCCATCGAAATCGAATTCATCATAATCTGCACCCGACGCAACTCTACTAGAATACAGGCACGCACACCAAAACAATAGTTGGAATACTTGTGTAATGTGTATGGTAGCAGCCATGTTTGAAACGTATACGAGTAAAGGTTTACGTTTCAATCTCGTATCTTAGCCTTATCGTAAGTCCCACACATGGCACTGTTGTCATTTTCACACAGTGCTAATTCTCGTTTAATCGATACCATACACGCATAGTCCTTTTTTCAGGCACACCTGTTTATACAGGTAAACCTAACACATTTATGATTAATTCTTGTTTACAGTACCTGTATTTTCACATCATTTTTTACATTCTTATATCAACGTTAACATATACTATAGTATGCATTCCTGTGTTTGCGCCTACATGATAGGGATATCTGAACCGTTGTATTTTTTTTCAGATCGCCGTTCTCCTTCTATTTCAATTTTGTGAATATTTTGTCAATTATGTAATGACATAATTTTACAAAATGACCACATACCCTCACACACACACACTCTCTCTCTCTCTCTCACACACACACACACACACACACAAACAAATAGTATACATTACACAATCTTACTGGGGAAGCGAACTTTGTATTCATTTTTTTTTCTTTAAGATAACCTGTATTACAGTTGTAAGATGACGCTTTCAGTGTGTTTACATTTTCCATGAATTATGTAAAATCGTTACAAAAGCTCATCCTGGATTTAATTATCTGTTAGTAGCTGGTCATGTGTAATTAAATGAAATACGAAAAAAAATAATTTTAACATTTTACTACGATTCAATGATAATTAAAAGAAAAGGCAATACAAACATATTTTCACTCGCAAATTAAGAAATAACCTTTCTAGTCCTTGTGTATTACTTTTTTTAAAAAATAATATGAAGTCTTTGATCAAGCGAAGACCGGAAATATAGAGTAAAATCCAATTTGCATATTCAAATAAATCATTTAAATATGTTGTACAATTTGGACATAGTGACTTTTTTAAATGTCCCCTTTTGAGACAGACTCTCGCCCACCATCCTCCCTTAAGTATTTTTCTCATATTGGTCTCATGAAATCGTCTTTGTGGGTGTAGCGTCATTAGCATACACGGTGCTGATTTACTTAAAATTCAATACAACCTATAAAAGAAACCTATCGAAAGGTATTCACATTTAAAATAACCAGCTACGAAGCAATATTTTCGCAAATGATTAAAAGGAAAAATAAAGCTGAAATATGGGAAGATTTTGAAGCTAATGGGTTCTGGTGAAGTGAATCTGTTTTACATACGTTCGATATACGTTACCTTTCTCATGATACACAATTATATCATCTAAACATAATTAAAACAATTAGCTGAACGAGTGTGGAAACAGAATTTAATTGTCACAATTTACAAAATGTAATACCCGACATTACTTTGCTGTCTGATTCCGTTAATATTCTTAAAGTGGCGTATTTTGGAATGAATGGTTTGAAACACCGCGTCTAAGATTTGTTCCTGTTGTATATATAGAATACAAAAGCAGGATTTCAACACGTCTTCAAAACGAAGCCAGGTGTGATTTTCCTGGCAAGCCTGGGTTGTCACATGAACAAAGCTCCCAAAGGTAGTGTTCTCATTGACCCTATATTCCTAATCGCCGTTAAAAAGTCGAACGTGCTTAGTCCGTTACGGTCTGCTGAATTTCGATACACTCTTGAGGTTTTTGTGTAGATTGTAAAGCCTTGTTTTAGTCTGTGGTATATATTAATTTATTTCCGTTCTTTACTGTGCATGATGTTGATCTATATGCGTAGTTCCAACAGGCTTTTTATAATCCGTTTATTGAATTTTTAATTAGTTAGCGTAAATTGCATGCGGTCGATATGCGGTATGATCTAGAGACACTAAGTATGGGTGTCATTCACATTAGTTTATGAAGACATATTTAATATAACTTCGAAAATTGATGACATCACGACAGTATTTGTTCTCCTAATACTGAGAATATTCTGTTTTTGTATTTGTGCACATCGGAAAAAATCGAATAATTCCATCATACCAAACCTGTAACCCACGCCCCCCCTCCCCACACACATATATATACACCTACCTACACACCCAACCCCCAACCCCCTCCCCTTGCTTGTTGGTTCCGTTGTTGCTATCCTTGTTTTAATGTCAAAAACTGACATCACTTTGATTTACATAGAATTACGGTTGTCATCGACGAAGAAGAGGTACCCCTTCTGCAATATCTGGTCCTAATCTCATTGTATTTATTTTTCTTAAATCCCCAAAGAGATATTTCTTTTCTTTTATATTTTGCTCTAGTTTATTGAATTTGATTTTACCTAGTTTCTGCTGACATGTATATATATTTTCTTTGTTATGTTATATAATTTACAACAGAGCTGCAGCTGACTTTGCATTTGATAAAGATTATTTGATTCCGCCTTAAAAAGGTCAACTGTGATACTTTAGTGAATATCACTTAGGAAAACATGCATAGCAGATAAATCAACGATACAAATATTCCTCGCTTCAGGAAGATTTCAGGTAAGATTTCCTTTTTAGTGCATGAGAGAAGAGCACTTTAAAACATATTGATTTTCTGATGATCATAAATGATTTTTAAAAGATAGATTACAACCTATAACAGGAAACTCCTACAGAAAAGACACTGTCAGTGTGTGCATGCTGCAGTCAAAAAACACTATTTGATTATCTCAATTCACAGCACTGGTAACAGCACTTCTAAAGAAAGTAATTGAATTATGGGGTTGATGCACCTCCCCGTATAGATATTAACCTTCTTTCGATCACTTCGGATTTTCCTCAGTTGTCTCCTAGACTTCAAAGATTAGGCCATTAGCATGACTGAGGCAGTTTGATTTATCGTTTTATACCTTTAGAATTTGTATTGAAAATAATGCTGATCACTTGTGTGTCTTTTGTACAACTTTAAAGCAGATGACGGTTTGTTATATCATAGAAACACAAATCATCCCAGACAGGGATCGAACAGCACATCTTGGAATAAACCCGCTGTGTTAATCTTGATCAGTCCATGTAAATCGAAACGTCTTTTATCAGTTCGTCAGATATATACTATAACCAATGTTAGATACCAAAAATAAGTTAGAGAGCCCAAAGTGGTTTTGACGCCCATAAAATGTATTGTCCTTATTAGTTTTATATAAACTGAATATTTGTCCATTTTATCTAATATTTCCTCCTATTATACTTTGTTAGAGATATTCATTTTTTTTCTACCGGATCAAAGCTAAGCATACATAATGAGGGACAAATGGAGAAACCGGCATTTATCGATCCAGGCTTTTATAGAAATAACAATGAAAACTTAACCTATACGTGAAATTATGATATAAAGAAACAAAATAATGACGTGCAACGAGGAACCACTGGGGTAGGATTAGGGCTTTCATATGAAATTTGAGTTTTTAGCATTTCTCAAGAAACATCGATAACAACTACCAAACAAGGCGGACGACGGCCCACGGACGAAGGCTTATTTTTATGGCATAAAATGTGAAAACTGGCAGCCATTTTTGTTTACATATTTACCTGGGCTAAAATGTCTCGCTTTATGTGGGTTCAATCTTAAATGATTCTGTTAGTTTAAACAAGATAGGGAGTTTCACGAGAAAAAGATATACCAAAAATCTTATGTCAGCATCCTAAACGGATAAGACAGACATTTCAAATAATAATCATTTCTCGAACATGACAACATATTAATAATAAGAACAACACAAGGAGGTGCCAGCAACGTTTTGATCCATGATTTCCATCAAATTGCGAATTTTTAACATATCACTCATACTACAACTTCTTCTTCATATATTCATTCAATTACATTAGCAACCGACAAACGGCTTCAAGATTGGAACAAATGTAGCCACAACGCACGACTTTCGTTGGTCAGTTTAGTTTATTGTTGTGTTACGACCTGTCAACAGCCAGGTTCATTTAAGGACAAAATGGCACATTAATAATGATAAAATATATATTTTCGCAAGCAAAGTATGCTCAGTTTAATTAGTTTTGTTATGAAGGGAATTTTCGTGAATTTGAAAAGACCGAAAAGTAAAAGTGGCGAAACTACTCGGTATACAGTACTGAACAAATCTCTCATATGGCGGAAGAATGGATTGTGAAATTTATCAAGGGGCGGGATTATAAGTAGTTTCCTCGAACACACGTCATATATCAATAAATATTGATTTAAATTATGTAAGAGTAGCAACGATTAGTTCTCTCGCTTTCACTATAATATGACTGAGTGGAAAGTACTGAATGTCTTCAGCAGTATACTTCAGTGTGATAGCACTATAAAGTCGGCTTTAAAGTCTATTGATAGAACATTAAACAGTATGAAATCTAAAACCAACTTAAAAAAAGACGATCAATATTCGATTGGTTTGCATTAAAAGCATGAGAAAGACGTACATTGGTTTTAGTAGTGGTTTAGTGGCAAAATGTTGGGCTGGTGATCGAAAGGTAGCTAGTAAGCTATAGAGACAACCACCGAGACGAAGTGGTCCGTGCCCGTCTTCGGATGGGCTACACATACCTTACACATTCATATATGTTGATAGGCGAAGAGAATCCTTGGTGCATAGGATGTGATGAGCCATTCACCGTTAAACATTTTTAATTGGGCTGCATTGACCTGTCTACTCGAGAATGTTTTTAATTGTAAAGATGTTAGACCATATAATAGATAATGACGTACCATTTTAATCTTTCGTGATAATTTACCCATTCTCTTCCATTCAGCCCTACGGCTTACTAGTTAAATACTATGCACTTGTCAACCTGTTGGGTGCGCGACACTGAAGTTCAAACTTGAAAATTATCTTATCGATATTGCATTGCACGTGCCTGACCCATGTGAGAGGTCACCATATAAAAAGACATAACCAAGCCTTGACACACGCTTTTTTGTCAGTCAGGGTGCGTGACAGACATAAAGCCAGAAGGGAAGGATATCTTGCGGGTCTCGCGTCCGCGATTTGCATTTGCTTGGTAAAGTTTCAGCCATTTGAACTTATTTTTATTGATTCCTTTCCTTCGCTCCGCGAATTTCATTTGTTTACATTTGGTTATCAGCTGTACGGTTATGCGTCGTAAGCAGGCTCGCGGTAAACGGTTGCCTTTGTCGGTGACTTTCGATAATTGTGAGTCTGACGATGATCTCTCTCTCCATCCCGGAGGCAGAGGGGTGTGATGATTTCTTTCCGGGACCCCTTCCCGATTTGAGTTCGGGTCTAAGCGACTCTGTCGCTTGTGCAAGTGATAAGGACTCTGCACAGCCGCAGTCACCGAACGTTGTTCGGAATGACAAATATGGCGGCGTCGGAGGCGATGCCTCGACTGTTCCTTTGCCCCGTGGGGGTAGGAAACGTCCCGTCTGCACTGAGGCTGCCGCTGGTAGCGAGTTTCAACTCATGGCGAAACGTATGAGGGCTCTGGAGGAGCAGTTAGCAGACGTTAAGCGGGACCGGGCGAGTTCCCGTACAGGAAACCAAACGGCTGGTGGGTATGGCAATGATTATGTTGTTGACAGTTTTGACTCAGATTTTTTTAGTATGACGGACCCGTTGGGTCTTCAAGATACAGAACAATCTTCCATTGAGTTAGATGATATATATTCTGATATTTTACCCACAGAGGAAGGTCATATGGAGGACTTGTTCGCCATCCCTGACTATGTATATGGTGATGTAAAGTTGGGCCCTAGTGTTCACGAGGGACTTGCCAAACTTGTAAATACTGCTTGTAGGAAAACGTCGGACGTTTCTAAAATGGCAGAAAAATACCCTGTACCGGCAAATTGTGCCGATATGACCGTCCCACGATGTAACCCTGAGATTTGGGGTAAACTTGGTAAGCCTTTACAGGCAAGAGATTTTCAACTTAAAGAGGCCCAGAAGTCGGTGTCTGACGGTATGGTACCTGTGATGAGGCTGACTGAGGCTCTTATGAGTCATCCAGACTTTCGAGAGAAGTTCAGGCCTCTGTGTATTGATGCTCTGTCCATGCTAGGGAATGCAGTACATACATTGTCTGTGAAACGTAGGTTTCTTATGAGACAAGCCCTCCCGCCATCATATCATGCCTTATGTGGGAAAGACATGCCAATAACTTCAAATCTATTTGGGGATGATCTTGCAAGGAAGGTGAGAGACATTTCTGAGGCTAATAAGGCTTTCAATGTTTTGTCTTCACGAAAACAGGTACAGCGAGGAGGTTGGAGTGGCGGCCAGAGAGGGCGAGGGGGCTATAGCCAGTACAGAGGCTCAGCAAGGCCTTTTTTACGGTCGGGCCAGCGGGGCCGGGGACAACGGCGACCCGCATACATGCAGCAAAGTCAAAGCCAGAGCCAGACACAGAAAAAAGAATAGCCCCTAAGGTGAGTGTTCCATCTGGTAGAATCGGAGAGCGTTTAGAATTTTGGAAATCATTGACTGATGATGAATGGATTTTGGATACTGTGCGTGGTCTTACACTTGAGTTTGTAGAAATCCCTGTGCAACATAAATTGCCAGGACCAGTAGCTTTTAGTAAGGAAGAGATGGAGATTGTTGATTCTGAGGTGAATGATTTAGTATCCAAAGGGGCAATAACTCAGTCTATTCATGAGAAAGGTGAATTTGTTTCTAATTTGTTCCTGGTCCAAAAGAAAAATAGTAAATTTAGGCCAGTCATTAATTTGAGGAAGTTGAACGAGTTTGTGGTGTACCACCATTTTAAGCAGGAGACCTTAGATGTTGTACTAGAATCTGTAGAGAGAGGTGATTTCTTCACTTCTATTGATCTAAAGGATGCATATTTCAGTATACCAGTGAACAAACATCATAGGAAATACCTGAAATTCAAATGGAGAGGTATACTATATGAGTTTATGGCTATGCCTTTCGGTTTGACAAGTGCCCCTCGGATATTTACCAAAGTACTGAAGCCAATTATGGCTAAAGTTCGCAGCTTGGGTATCCATGCTTTCTATTACATAGATGACTCTTTGGTCAAGGCTGCTGACAGAGAGGTTTGTGAAAGGAACTGTAGGGTGTTAGCTGGAGTTTTGGAATCTGCTGGGTTCCAGATTAGTTCCGAAAAATCTTTGTTTTCTGCTAGTCAAATGGTCATTCATCTTGGGTACTTGATAGATTCTATCACATTTACCGTTTCGTTACCAGAACAAAAGGTGAAGAAAATCATAGATGCATGTTCCCATGTCTTAGGTCAAAAGTCAATTTCTCTAAGGGAACTTGCTAGTCTCATTGGCTTGTTTACGTCATCTCTTAGAGCAGTTCGGCTGTCAGGGCTATTTTACAGATTGGTAGACAAGGAAAAGACAGCAGCCCTACATAATGGTTTGTCTTATGACGACAAGGTCAGTTTGTCTAGGTTGGCACAAACGGAGATAGTATGGTGGAGAGATAAGGTGAACAGTATGAATGGTCGGGCGATAAGACCAAGTGATCCAGATGTGATTATGGAAACTGATGCATCTGGTGATGGATGGGGAGCAAAGTTTGGCTCTCAGATAACAAAAGGTCTTTGGTCAAAAGCAGAACGTGAACATCACATAATTTTTTTGGAATTAAAAGCTGTCTGGTTGGCATTACGATGTTTTTGTTCAGACATGTCTGATACTCATGTCAGGGTTGTGACGGATAACGTCTGTACAATTTCATATGTTAATAAGCCTGGTGGAAATGTAACAGAGCTGAATGAGTTAGCAAAAGAGATATGGCTGTGGTGTACGGAAAGAAATATTTTCATTTCTGCCTGCCACATACCGGGTGTTTTGAATGTTGATGCTGATTACTTATCACGGTCAATGCAGTCTTCGGGAGAGTGGTCATTACACCCTCTGATATTTGACAGAATATGTGGTCATTTCTTCAATCCAGATGTTGACCTATTTGCAAGTAGGTTGAATTTTAAGGTTACCAAGTTTGTCTCATGGTATCCTGATCCAGATGCTTGGTTTTATGATGCCTTTTCTATGTCATGGTCAGACTACTTACCGTATATTTTTGCTCCTTTCAGTCTGATCAGCCGTGTTCTGCACAAAGTGAAGGAAGACAAAGTAAGTATGGCAATAGTAATCGTTCCCTTATGGAGAAGTCAAGCGTGGCTACCTACTCTATTAAATATTGTTGTGGATGCGCCCGCACGCCTGCCGAGGTGGCGAGACTTGCTATTGTCCCCACAGGGGGAGCCGCATCCCTTAAGAAACAGCCTGAGACTGATCGCATGTTGCGTGTCAGGAGATCTCTCCAGAAGCAGGGCTTTTCACGACAGGCTGCCACACTTGTCTTCTCCTCCTGGAAACAGTCCACGTCCAAGCAGTATGACTTGGCATGGAATAACTGGGTCTCTTGGTGTGGTGAACGACAGGTTGGTGCCAATCATCCCACTATCAAGGAAGTGATTTCCTACCTCACTCATTTGTTTAATGTAGGGAAATCTTACAGTGTTATTAATACACATAAGTGTATGTTGTCCCAGACTTTGCCATTACTAGGCCATACAGTATTGATGAACAATGCCCTAATTTCTAGGTTTATGAAGGGGGTATTCAACACTAATCCTCCTAAGCCCAGGTATTCATCGACATGGGATGTGGCACCTTTGCTGAAGTATTTGGGTGATATGTTCCCTTTGACAGCCCTGGAGGTGGATTCATTGACCAGGAAATTAGTTTGTTTGATAGCACTTACAACAGCACAAAGAGCACAAACATTGGTTAATTTAGACCTTGAACATATGCAGGATTTTGGACACTATATTGTTTTTACAGTCCCAGAACTTATGAAAACATCCAAGCCATCAAAGCCATTTTATAAAGTAACATTGTACAAATATTCTCAGGAAAGATTATGTGTAGTTTCAACCTTAAGATATTATGTGTCACAGACAGTAAACATACGGAAGAGTAATAAACTTTTAGTTTCTTTCAGAAGAGGTTTGCAAGTGTCCACTTCCACAGTGGCAAGATGGATGAGAGAAGTGATGATGGCGGCTGGAATTGATCGACAGTTTAAACCTCATTCAGTTAGAGGAGCGTCTGTGTCGGCAGCATACACGGCGGGGACATCCTTGAGGGACATACTGGAAACGGCAAACTGGGCATCAGCCGAGAGCTTTAGGAGGTTCTACTTAAGAGATATTGATGACCCGGGTTCATTTTCAACCAGTGTTCTGCAGACAGGGCAGTGATAAGATGTCAATGATATAGACTTTGTGAAATGTAGTGTAATTTTGAAATACTAATGAATGAGTGAACTTGAGTTGCAGTTTGGTTTTCTTTTTCATGGTTATCTGGAATGTTGGCGGATTCTTTGAAGGTGCATATTATTTAACTAGTAAGCTGTAGGGCTGAATGGAAGAGAATCCCCCCCTCATCCAAGTATCACGATGGATGAGAGGGATTCTCTGTAATGAAGCCCGGAGGCTGGAGAGTTAAATACCCTCCCAAGTCTCTGGGTTTCTATTTCTGCTGTTTAGTTTTGGATCTCCCACCCTATAGTTGCACACAATCTGCCAACATTTCTGTTTGAAATAAGCGTGTGTCTAGGCTTGGTCATGTCTTTTTATATGGTGACCTCTTACATGGGTCAGGCACGTGCAATGCAATATCGATAAGATAATTTTCAACTTTGAACTTCAGTGTCGCGCACCCAACAGGTTGACAAGTGCATATTATTTAACTCTCCAGCCTCCGGGCTTCATTACAGAGAATCCCTCTCATCCATCGTGATACTTGGATGAGGGGGGATTTTCCATTTTTGAAATACATCAATAAAATAAAAGATTGTTTGTGTGTAATTCCTTTGCAAACATTTATTTAATGTTTTACTGATGATCTTCCATGGTCTGTTATATCAACAAACTTTGGTCAACATAACAGTTACTACTTCATATGAACTGCCTTCCATCATCTGTTACCAGTATATCAAACAACAATAGTGGTCACCATATCGGGAGAAAGGGTGCTGCTTATACATAGATAAAATTTTTAAAATCGCGAAAATTTGGCCCTGTGGCTTCTATACACTAATGCAGCTTATAACCTGAAAAATACTATAACCTTGCAATAACAGAGACTAATTAAATGCCACTGACTGCTTATCTTAACAGGTTATCACAGCAAATGGGTACTTGACATGTTGTTTCATTTGTACTTAGCATAGAGAAGACAAAGAAATTACATTTAAGATTTGAATTTTCCCATGTAAAGTATTCCATCCAGAAGCAGTAGAACATTTTTGAAATTTCAGTCAATTTGACTTTTTTATTGCCCTCCCCCAACAGCCCCTGGGGGGTCACCCATGGTCAAGTTGTGCATCTCATTTAACTGTCATCTTAAACTCTTACCAGGTTTGAACTATTTCCAAAAGAAAATAATCAAACTGTAGTAAACTAAGGGGAAACGTGAGATCTTTGGTTCATGAAATTTACAATTTTGGTAAAGCACCAGAAGGCCTTTCCATCCATGAAGTGTACTTGATTCTATCATACCTGGGATTAAACCCTTACCTGCCCCTCAGGGCCCTTGGGGTTGGGAACCATGTAGATTTACAATTTTGGTTTGGCAGAATGTTTTTATATTTCACTGGAATCTATACAGGAGTTTTCCAGAAGAAGTCAAAATGTTAAAAGTTTACAACGCGGACAAAAGGAGATCGCAATGGGTCATCCTGAGACTGTCGCAGGTGCCCTAACAATTACAAGGAAACATGGTTTTATAATTGTACTTAAGACCCAATTCGAATGTCAACAATTATATTCAAATATTAAAGTATTTGTTTGATAGGAAAGTATTGGAATAGAAAAATGATATTCAAATAATGTGTTTCATGATTATTAGAACATTGCATCTTGAAGATCACAAAGATCATCTCTGTTAACGAAGTCATGTTTCACTCTAAATAAAATCAGCTGAAATATCCAGTGATAAATTAGTGTTCTACACCTGTACGATTCATCATGCCACTAATTAGCCAATTGGCACAGAGCCTGTGATTACGGTTGTCCAGGAAAGTTCATGAAACATCAAAGCTCAAAGTTACACATTTTACATTGTCATGAACTTTCATCTCACAGCACTCTCTGTCAATTTAATTAGCACATAATTAAAATAAATCTATTTGAAAACAAGAGGCCCATGGGCCTTAACGGTCATCTGACATTAGATAAAAGATATTTGACCCCTGTCACCTTTAAAGTGGGTCAAGGTCATTCATATGAACAAACTTGGTAGAGCTCCATGCCAGTATGCTCTGTGCCAAGTATTAGCCCCCTAGACCTTCTAGTATTTGAGAAGAAGTTGTTTGAATGAACGGCGGACGGCGGACAGACGGCGGACAGCGCACGGCGGACGACGACGGACGAAGCACGATGGCTATAGGTCATCTTGACCCTTTGGATCAAATGACCTAAAAATGGATGGATATCTGATGGCACCTTCCTTTCTTTGTCAATAGACATTTTTGACACTTAAAGTGAGAAATTTTTTGCCTTTTTCAATGAAGTATTTTATGATTAATCATTCCACATCAGTTTCTGTTCACACTTTATTTGTTGTCCTGTCCGCTCCCAAAAGCACAGATCACCAATTTACCCAATGTTGATTAGACGTTAATGTTATTTTCATGGCAATAGTAAAAGAATATATGTGATTAAGTATTATCGCAATTATTGTATTGAAATTCAATTATATATTTTAATAACAATACTATGTTCCAAATCTTACCATTAAGTGATATATTTTTGTGTTATTCTCTCCTAATTAAAACCAAGTTGATATGCAAGACAAGAATAAGGCCTTAAAATTGATCTGTATTTTTTACAATTAATTTTTTCAATAAAACCAATTAAGATGTTACGTTCAATCATATTGAGGAAAAAAAATCTAGTCATTTCAGGTATTCTTCTGTTCTGTATTGGAAAATCGTTACCGTATAATAACTGACCTCTGAAAGCTGCATGTAATAAGAAATTAAAACATGAAAAGAAATATTCACTGAACCAGCTGTACTTTTAAGTACCGGCAAAAGGTTACAAAAACAAAGACAACTTTAAAGCAGAGTTTACTACTTTCTATTTCGATATTTTACTTTGTTTAATTAATTCTGGCATTCCTTTCACACCACACTTTTTATAAAACAGCAATAAATTAACACTAGTGCACAAATTGCCATTCAGTATTACGGTCTTAATTTGATGTATGCCTGTGCCAAGAGCATTTAGACATGTCGTGTACAGCCTCATTAGCCAATAACGCATTATTAGGTGCATATTAAAACTGTCCTTACCCAGAAGTCTTAGCCATCACTTAGATACCATTTCTAATAATACAATCATACAAAGCATTCTGTATAACGCCGTGGTGGAGTACACAGTACAAAAAATGTGAGAAAATACACAACTGCTAAATATTACGGGATATTGACTCAGATAAAAGATAAATGATATACAAAGACATATGTTTGAACTGCTTAATACTACGGGATATTGACTCAGGTAAAGAGATAAATGATATACAAAGACATATGTTTGAACTGCTTAATACTACGGGATATTGACTCAGATAAAAGATAAATGATATACAAAGACATATGTTTGAACTGCTAAATACCTTGGAATATTGACTCAGATAAAAGATAAATGATATACAAAGACATATGTTTGAACTGCTAAATACCTTGGAATATTGACTCAGATAAAAGATAAATGATATACAAAGACATATGTTTGAACTGCTTAATACCTTGGAATATTGACTCAGATAAAAGATAAATGATATACAAAGACATATGTTTGAACTGCTTAATACTACGGGATATTGACTCAGATAAAAGATAAATGATATACAAAGACATATGTTTGAACTGCTAAATACCTTGGAATATTGACTCAGATAAAAGATATACAAAGACATATGTTTGAACTGCTAAATACCTTGGAATATTGACTCAGATAAAAGATAAATGATATACAAAGACATATGTTTGAACTGCTAAATACCTTGGAATATTGACTCAGATAAAAGATATACAAAGACATATGTTTGAACTGCTAAATACCTTGGAATATTGACTCAGATAAAAGATAAATGATATACAAAGACATATGTTTGAACTGCTAAATACCTTGGAATATTGACTCAGATAAAAGATATACAAAGACATATGTTTGAACTGCTAAATACCTTGGAATATTGACTCAGATAAAAGATAAATGATATACAAAGACATATGTTTGAACTGCTAAATACCTTGGAATATTGACTCAGATAAAAGATAAATGATATACAAAGACATATGTTTGAACTGCTTAATACTACGGGATATTGACTCAGATAAAAGATAAATGATATACAAAGACATATGTTTGAACTGCTAAATACCTTGGAATATTGACTCAGATAAAAGATATACAAAGACATATGTTTGAACTGCTAAATACCTTGGAATATTGACTCAGATAAAAGATAAATGATATACAAAGACATATGTTTGAACTGCTAAATACCTTGGAATATTGACTCAGATAAAAGATAAATGATATACAAAGACATATGTTTGAACTGCTTAATACTACCGGATATTGACTCAGGTAAACAGATAAATGATATACAAAGACATATGTTTGAACTGCTAAATACCTTGGAATATTGACTCAGATAAAAGATATACAAAGACATATGTTTGAACTGCTAAATACCTTGGAATATTGACTCAGATAAAAGATAAATGATATACAAAGACATATGTTTGAACTGCTAAATACCTTGGAATATTGACTCAGATAAAAGATATACAAAGACATATGTTTGAACTGCTAAATACCTTGGAATATTGACTCAGATAAAAGATAAATGATATACAAAGACATATGTTTGAAGTGCTAAATACTATGGGATATTGACCTTGATACAAGAGAAATGGTATACACAGACACGTTTGGACTGCTAAATATTACGGGATATTGACTCAGACACAAGAGAAATGGTATACACAAACACATGTTTGAAAGCTGTGTATGTGATCGTTTTATCATGTTTGTTGTGGCTTGGGAAATGATCACCAAAGGTGTTTTAACATTCTCTACCATGCTTTTCTAAATCCACACCAGGGAACCATTGAATGTGTGCTACCTTTAGTGCAAATACATTACTTTTATCTGTTAGTAAGATTTTATCCCCTTCTAACCGCAACAAATTACAAAGCTAAACATATGAAATACACTCTTACATTAAGGGACAACAGTTCCGCTTTCTGGTATATATGTAAAATAATATAGTGATTTTCAGTATAAATAAGAAAGATGTCTTCTAGTGAAATTATGGGGCAACTGCACCTTTCCAACTAGATTTTAACATTGTTTTCGATCACTTTTGATCAAAATTAAGCCCCATAGCATCACTGATAAGTCCTAGAAGTACAAAACAGCTGTATGATGTAACATTATTGACGAGTCCTAGAAGTACAAAACAGCTGTATGATGCAGCTTCATTCATTGTCTGTCTCTACTTCCAACTCTAAAATTTGTATTAAAAGGTGCCATCCACTTGTTTGTCTTTTGTTCAATCGTTTAAATATATTTCAAAATACCTTATAGAGTTGGGAATCCATTGAGATTTCAACGTCGATGATCAGATATAATCAGTTAGTGCCAACCTATTGATTTTTGTTTAATAATCGGTTAGCCTACTGTTATATAATCCTTGAACTAGTATCAGTGAAACTGATAAACACTCCCCGAAAACAAATTTATTCGGAACAAAATTTTAACAAACGCCCATTCTGTAATTCTACAATTAGGGGGTTGCATGCCCCGAATTTGGTATACTGCCCATTCTCTTAATATGACAAATGTATACACAAATGTATTCCTGATCCTAGTTTAAATGCAAGCAAAGCCAAGCTCATGACAGAGAATTTTTACAAAGGGCCTGTACCCTGTACTGAGGTGTCATGGACCCAGACTATGCTCTACTGCACTAAACTGATGTTAACATCATGTTTCAATATCCTAGTTTAAATGCAGGCAAAGTAATGCAATGGACACAAAATTTTAACAAAGGGCAATAATCCAGTAATTGAAGAATTGGGGCCCTAACATTGTCTTTGTATCAGCAATGTATACACCAAGTTTCATTTTCATTTTTCAGCTTATACGGAAGCAATTTGAAGTTTTGCTGTAGACACATAATTTTAACAAAAAAAGGGCAATAACTGTAATTAAGGGGTTGTGGGTTCTGACTTTTTAGTACACTGCACATCACCTTAGTATGACCAATGTATACACCAAGTTTCATGATCCTTGCTTATCTGTTGGTAAAGTAATGCTCTGGACACAAAAGGATGGTTGGCAAGACAGAAGGACAGATGGGCAAATGGATAGATGGACAAACGGACAGATGGAGGGACAAAGCGGCAAATAAATATTTTCTTTAATTTGAGTTTTTGGTAATAAATGAATAATAAAAGTTTTATTATCACAATTGGTTGCTACTCATAACACGCCCCTCTGAATTAGTTTATATGATAAATGCTTCAACAAGAGATGATATCATTTTCTTTTGTCTTTTCTAGAATTGCCATTCCCTCAATATTTTCATTATGTAAACAACACAAAAAATCAGCCATTTCAATAGACTCCCAAAAAAACCTGGCAACACATAAAATAAGAATAAACAGACTTAATTATGTAGTTAGAATCACTGCCAGTTACTCATGTATATTCACACAATTTTGCACAACTATGAATTTGCCACTTCCTGTTTATATTAAGCAATGTAATAGAAAATTTCTTTATATCAAGTAACAATTATCTAGAAATGATCTTGGTTTCCTGTGATACACATCTTCAGTGGATCGGAGTTTATCAGGAGCATTTACATTCTTTCAACCAAAAAACCAAAATCAGTGTACAATCAGTGAGGTGATAAATGTGTATTCTATGGTATCAAGGAGCATGATCAAATTTGCTAACAGCTGTATTTGGAGTTAGTGTTGTTGTGTTTTAACAAGCGTTTTCAAATGATAGAGTTTCCTTTAATATCTAACATGTTGTCATCCATTGGTTTCTGATCGAACTAGGACTAGGGTGCAGCAAACTTCAAGAATCACAAAGAAAGTGGTTTAAGTGAGGTCACATATGATAACTGAAATAAAGCAAATGAGTGTACAAACTATTATGTCACATGATAACTACATGTGTACAAAACGGGGTCACATATGGCCATGTGTGTTTACACACAAGTCACATGATAACTACATGTGTACAAAACAGGGTCACATATGGCCATGTGTGTTTACACACAAGTCACATGATAACTGCATGTGTACAAACAGCGGTCACATATGTTCATATGTGTTTACACACAGAGGTCACATGACAGCTACATTTTTGTTGTCACCTGGTAATAACACCTGATTATTATAATATATTGGGTTTTTTTTTTCATGGATAATAGAATATCATAATAAATGGGTATAACTGTACATACAGATGTATGTATGTACTAAATGAAGTCACATGATCACTACATATACAAAGCGAGATCACATGATAGCATGTGTACAAACTGCAGAGATCAAATATGATTCCTTCAGATATGCAAAGTCAGCACAATGTCTATATTATAAGATGTATGTACAATAGGAAAACTGGATGAAATATGATATCATACATCTGTGTGCACATTGTGCTGTTCTATTGCACAGAGGTACAATTCTATCATGGTTGATATAAATTTAGAATTATAGATAAATGTGGAATAGGGTTTATTATTTTTCTATATATACAACAAAGAATATTTCCTAATTAAGCCATGGAGACATGGCGTTCTATCAGATACAGAGTGAATAGTTATATACACTCAAAATCTAAAATGTTTTATTTACAAAATGCCACACGTGACCAGTCTTAATAAACAGGCACTCATTATATATACTTTATACATGTAAACAAGCAATGAATCTTCTATATTCTATTACCATCAGAAATGAAATTTTATTTTCATTACTTCTATATCACTGTCATTTTTCTATCGTTTTGTAAACAAAAGATATAAACTCAGGTTAATTTTAAATGTTGTGTTATGTGGGAGATCTAGCAGATCTATTGCCCAGTTGTGTGCCAAATACCATATAGTGAATGTGGGCATGATTTGCACAACATGTACAGTTAGAACAATGTATGCACCATGTGCACATGGTTTTGGGTGCATTATTACAATGGTAATATACGATCAATATAAATACAATTCGGGTGACAGATAGAAGGTCACCTGTAAGTTAAGGCGATATGGAATATATTCATATCATTTATCAAGTTTGGTCAAGATGGTAACCACCTATGTTTATTTCCACTAAGCAGTTAAAAAGTGTTGTCTCCTGTTTCTGGAATGAATTCATATTAAAAATGGTATACCTGTAGTTCGGTGTTTGAGTGGCTTTTGTAAAGTGAATTTGTACATTTGTTTGTGTTCTTTGACCTTATATCAAACCTGTGTGATATCTCTATATATTGCTTTATGCAATGAAGTTATCTGTACATACTCGGAGACACTTGCTTTACGCCTTCTTTCATTCGGGCATGCCATCACGCATGATGGGTTATCAAGTAGAGAGTCCTGCTAGGTACAATAGGGTGTGGCCTATTACTGTATTGAATTAAAAGCTTTATTCCTAAATGGGAAGTCCAGGAACCGTATTCACGAAACCATTCTCATGCTCAAGCATAGATTATGTACTCAAGTCTTGTATCTTGTTTTACTTAAAATGAATAAGAAAGGCTGACTTTGGCAAAGATTTGAAAATATTTTGAAAGGACTTCAAGCCAAATGCTATATCCTATGTTTATATTTGACATTTGTATTATTGGATATGATTTAGGTGAATTATGAAAAAGTTATCTTGAGTACAAAAATCTATGCTTGAGAATGAGAACGGTTTCATGAATACGGGCCCAGGAGTGGACAAAAATGCAAAATAACAAATTGTGTGAACAAAAGTGTTAATATTCAAAATAATGAATTATGCACACATAGTGACAATAGTTCAAATAAGTAAGTGGGCCTTTGAAGTTTAATGATGAAAAACCTGTAGAGGCCACAGAGAAATAAAACTCTATAGCTACGTCATTATCCATCCCATCTAAAGACAATTTCAACAACAAAATCAATATGATCTGAAAGAAACTTGACAAGTTGGATGTTATTGAGCAAGAAGTAGCTGGTTTAGCCAACAGGGTTAGAAAACTTGGGGGAAAATTTCAGTTGCAAAAAGTCATTAGTGCGATTAATGCTGGTGCCTATTGAGAATCTGCAGAGGCACTTGATGAAACGAGAAATGAATGAAATACATAAAGAGAGAGAGCAGTGTTGTGATGCAGTTGTAGACCTTCAGTGCAAGTCGATAAAAAACAATCTGGTGTTTCTGGGGCTTAGTGGTGAACATTGCAATGAGAATACCGAAGTTCCTCTCCTCAAAGATTTCTGGTACTTCAAAATGGGAATCCAAAGGAACACGGAGTTTGGAAACGTCCACAGTTTCAGTAGGTTTGCCAAAGCCATAATCAATTTATACAGGCTAGACCTGCAGCTGGTTAGAACAACTCCTTCAGACTTAAAAGGACTCTGTATGTCATCAGGAAGCAGGACCCCACTGTGACAGAGGAGCACAGGCAACAACTCTTTCTGGTAATGAGATGTAGCCAGAAAGGCCAGTATGTTCCCCTCGTGAGGGATAACTGTAGTACAATGGCATATCGAACCTGGACAATGATGTTGCCTCCACCACCAAGTGCTACCAATCGTTCCAATATGGGAGCAACATCAAACCCACCTCCCATCAGAACACCAGTTGACAATCCCACCTTCAACAATGAAAGAAACACTCCACAAAGCACTGTACCTCACCCGTCTCTACAACGTCATCCTTTACCAATGCTCCCTCACACAGAGAACCATGTGACTACTCAGCAAACTCATCTAAACCATGGGCAACCTTCCACAAGACAGCACCCAATTTCAATTCTAGATAATATCTACAACCATCATGAAACTCATTAAACATCACAAGGTCAAAACTCGCAGTCACCCTCGATCAACCAACATCAGCAACATCCAGACAGCAGCACCCAACAGCTACAGACATTAAGGTCATACCTATGTATTTGTATTGTAGAACATTGGAAACGGAATGTGTAGCAAACTAGACAAACCTAAATTTTGTAATATTACCCAAAATAAGTATATACATACTTATAAATATATGAATATACAAAAACATTAAAATATTGTTACTATAAATTTGTATTTCAAGGAAAAATAAGGTGTGAGGGTATGGTTATCAATTTACGGATTGAATATCAAATTCATAACAGTATTTGTTTATAGCAAAATATCAATATATATTTTGTATTTTTTTTTCATTTTTCATCAGAGAATAGTGTATTCCATCAAAATGAAAACAATATTGACCTTTTTTTGATACTGGAGGAGTTGCTCTACCAAGATAGAAGTGAGGTAATATATGGGACTGGTGATTCAAACTCAGGCTGTAAATGTGCTATTATTATCTATGTGTAATGCTTCTAGTTTCTGTATTGTCAATGGTCACCATTCTAGCGATAAAAAGGGAAGTAACACTTATTGTAGCCACAACTGAACTAGTGTAATTGATTATGTTTTAGTAGAAGCCAGGGGTCCGGAAAAGCACTCGTCCTGTTTTTATGGACGAGTGAAAATTGTCTCGGACAACCAGATTTATCTTTGTCAGTCGTCCGTCGGACGAGTACTTTTTTCCAATGATATTAATGTTACAACTTAATTTCAATAAAAATATAAAGAAAATTTAAAACAAAGAAATGTGTTTACGGTACTTCGAAAACAGAATATTCCAGTCTGCACTCTAACTTTTGATTACAAGGGAACTCCCATGACGTCAAATATAACATTCGGAAAACCTCAGTCATTTTCCCGCGGTCATACTGATGTCAGGTGCTCTCGGGCAGTACCAACATGCACAGGTCTGTATTTAGCAGCACCTAGTCAGTCGTATGTAAACAAACACTACGGCTAGGCCTAAGTCGCGCAAAATGTCTGATGCAAAGCAGTCATCACTGCATATTTTTTCACTAAAATTTTAAATAAAAATAGAAAAAAGTCACATGTCACACCCTCGCTGATTAAGTCACCATTTCATAGCTGAATTTGGACGAGTAAATTCTTCAGCCTACTAGTCCTGTGCCTAGTGGTTTAAAATATTTTTCCAGACCCCTGAGAAGACTGTCATTATCTTAATATATGTGAATATTAAAGTCACAGTACTCTCATCAGATATGCACATAATTTGCCGATAATCAAACTTGAACAAGGGGTTAAGGTAACAAATCTACCACACAAGTCTCATCATAATTCAGTTGTTCCTTCAAAAGATAATGAACTTAGGCAAGCGATTACAGTAGCAAGTGTACCAACCAAGTTTCATCAAAATCGGACTAGTCTTTCAAAAAAAAAAACAAGCGGACGAGAGGACAGAAGAAAGGAACACATTTGAATATCCCCCAAACCAACTTTGCTGGGCGGGGATAACAAAAGCTGTAGTGAAGATGAAATTCTGAATGAGAAATTTCTAGACTGTAAAAACGAAATTTTACATTATAAAACAAATATATTTAAAAATATCTTCCAATCTGGTCATTTCCCTGAAACTTTGTCCACAGCTTGTGTTGTTCCAATTCATAAAATAGGGCTTATTGATGACCCTAACAACTACAGAGGTAATCTCCTTATTGAACTGTCTAGGTGAATTATTTACTAGAGTTTTAAATCAGAGGCTACTAAATTGGAATGGTAAACTTGATATTATATCTGATGTGCAAATTGAATTCAAGTCTTAAATAACAAAACACTAACAGCCAAAAAATAGATTATATTGTTTTGTAGACTACACAAATGCATTTGATTTGATTGAAAGAAATCGTTTGTGGTCTAGATTGATAAAACTTGGAATAAAAGAGAAAATGTTGAAAATTACTCAGTCGTTTCATAAAGATGTAAATCATGTATAAAGTATAATGGTAACATATCAGAATACTACCCAAACACAATCTGTTCCAGGGAGAAATGCTTTCACCAATTCTCTACAGCATGTATGGAAATGATTGCAACAATATTTATCACTGAAAATTGTCTCTCTGTTGAAATAGGCCTTCCTGCTTTCATTGATGTATGGGGACAATACTGTATTGACTGTGGAGACACCAGAAGCATGGCAGAAACTCCAGAAGATTCACTGTATGTATACAGTTTAGAGTGGAAATGTCTCAAAAACTAAGATAATTTTTTTTCAAAATTGAGGGCATCTAGGAGTTGTAGATAAATGGACAAACATCAATCAAGAAATTGATATAGTTCATTCAATTATTAAGGTATGATGATGAATTTCAACTAAAAATTCAATGCATTTGAATATTTTTATACCCAGGAAATTCAAGGAAGAATTATTAATGCTACTCAAGGTGACCTGCACAAACATCTAAAGGAACATAAAATATTATTTACAGAGACCTTTCCCTTGTTTATCGAGAACCATGCAATAACTTAATCTTACATTCATTTTAATATTCATTATCTGCTTAAGTCAAATAGTGTTCAGGTCTCTGTGCAAAGTTCTTGATAGTGTTGTTTCATTATCATAAGTTTGTTAATGATGTGCTCTAAATATATTGTGTATAAAATAAACTCTTAAAATGGACTTGAACTACCCAGGAATCAGTAATAATTAAACCTCAAGTATGTCTTTTTGTTTGGTATAAACATTTTTACAGTAAATCCCTCTTCATGACAGCCATTCCGCAGGAGGTGGATTGTCTTATTGAAGAGTTAAGCTGACCACCAGGGGAGGGATTCACAAGGGAGATAATCAATTATTGATTAGGGGATAACGAAGACTGCAATTATTTCAATTATCCACAGGTAATAAACGTAGGCGTCAGCAGGAACCTAAATTGCTGCAGTACTTTACAACATTGGAGGAACTAACCACTATCAAACAACACTTCAACTTTATTGACCAATGTAATCTAATCCTAGACTTATATTCTTCCCAATTTCCTTTTGGAATCTAGCATCAACAAAACGTCTTTTATTTCATTTATTATATAACAAAGCTGCATCATAACATGAAACAATTTTATAAAGAAACATAAAACTTACAGTCAATGATTTCCTAAAGATTTGGTCTCAAAAGGATCTGCATTCTTGGAGGGAAGAACATCACTCAACCTAGACGTCTAGGAGGTCAACAATGGCTCTGGCTTACACATAAAATCCTCTCTCATCACAAAGTCACCAATCAGAATGTCATGAAGCGTGTTTATCAAAATATCTTAACTTTAAGCTGATCAATACTTATAACAAATTAATACCTCTTTCCTCTGATGTCCAGCATTGATTTAATTCCTCAACATAATACATTTTAGCCTTCTGTAACCTCTCTAAACAGATCTCTGGTGATTGGAACATGATAAACACTCGTTTACCTGATGGTCCTAAGTTTTACTTATTACAGAAACATATAAGAGACCATCTATCAAGTCATCTTATTTCTCTGATAAGCTAGCTAGCATTCCAGTATTATGACTCTCAAGGGAAGGCAACCCAGAGATTCCAGCTTCCAGCTTCACCAGAGATTCCAGCTTCACCAGAGATTCCAGCTTCACCAGATATTCTAGATTTCTCAAATATTCCAAATTCCCCACAGATTCCAGCTTCCCCACAGATTCCAGTTCCCCACAGATTCCAGTTCCCCACAGATTCCAGTTCCCCCAGAGATTTCAGATTCCCCCAGAGATTCCAGATTCCCCACAGATTTCAGATTCCCCCAGATATTCCAGATTCCCCCAGATATTCCAGATTCCCCTGAGATTCCAGCTGCCCCAGACTTTTCCATCAAATTCCATGTGTGATATCATCAATTGTATCATCTCTTTAAATTTTACAATCATGTGACATCAAGCCAAGGCAATATTTGTAATGTTTCATCTTAATAGAATATGGACTCTTCGTTGACCAAAAATCTGATTTGTTTGATGAAATCCTGTAGGAAGGAAATTTGAAACAACAAAGCTACTAAACACTACTCCCAGTGAAGAACAAGATAAGATTTTCATTCCTTACTCAATGGTATGTTGGAAGTCCTGGCCATCAGCATATGGAGGTTATTTGTGACACAACATAAAGGCCCTCTTTGACAAGAAAGTAATTGTGGAGACACAGGCATATATACTTTAAAATGTCAAACAACAATCGTTGTCACTTAGCAGATGATCAATTTTGTGCATTACACATTAAAAATGTGTACTAAGGTCATATTAATTGACCACTACGAAATAAGGCAAACTGACCAATCACATGACAGATCTGCTACTGTCATGAAGGCTCCCCAATAATCTATTAGACACCTACACATTCCAAGGGGAATTTCTGTTCAGTATTACCTAATATGAAACCTTGACCAGTCACATGACTAATCAAGTTGAGCCCTTCCCAAATAAAGAAACTGTATTCCATCCAAATAACGCACCTATAAGCAAACTGCTATGCCGATTTCCTGGAAAAAAGAGTGAGCATGCATATTAGAAGTAATCCAAGTTATCCATGTGGGTTGTATCATCTATACTCTTAGCTATTGCACTAAGTGTTTGTGATCTGTATACCATAATAATGATATAAGCAAACTGCTATGCCATAGCTTTGATTTCCTGTATCTTTGAATTAGTTAATAGTTTGAAATCTATACCATAGCTTTGTGGTAAGTGTAATTGAAATCTCTATACCATGGTATCTCTATACCATAGCTTTATGATAAGTACTTGAAATCTCTATACCATAGCTTTGTGGTAAGTAATTGAAATCTCTATACCATAGCTTTGTGGTATGTACTTGAAATCTCTATACCATAGCTTTGTGGTATGTACTTGAAATCTCTATACCATAGCTTTGTGGTAAGTAATTGAAATCTCTATACCATAGCTTTGTGGTAAGTAATTGAAATCTCTATACCATAGCTTTATGATAAGTACTTGAAATCTCTATACCATAGCTTTGTGGTAAGTAATTGAAATCTCTATACCATAGCTTTGTGATAATTGAAATCTCTAAATCATGGCTTTGTGGTAAGTACTTGAAATCTCTATACCATAGCTTTGTGGTATGTACTTGAAATCTCTATACCATAGCTTTGTGGTATGTACTTGAAATCTCTATACCATAGCTTTGTGGTATGTACTTGAAATCTCTATACCATAGCTTTGTGGTATGTACTTGAAATCTCTATACCATAGCTTTGTGGTAAGTGTACTTTGTTAAGAAATCTCTATACCATAGCTTTGTGGTATGTACTTGAAATCTCTATACCATAGCTTTGTGGTAAGTAATTGAAATCTCTATACCATAGCTTTGTGGTAAGTAATTAAAATCTCTATACCATAGCTTTGTGGTAAGTAATTGAAATCTCTATACCATAGCTTTGTGGTAATTGAAATCTCTATACCATAGCTTTGTGGTATGTACTTGAAATCTCTATACCATAGCTTGGTGGTAAGTAATTAAAATCTCTATACCATAGCTTGGTGGTAAGTAATTGAAATCTCTATACCATAGCTTTGTGGTAAGTAATTGAAATCTCTATACCATAGCTTTGTGGTAAGTAATTAAAATCTCTATACCATAGCTTTATTGGTATGTAATTGAAATCTCTATACCATAGCTTGGTGGTAAGTAATTAAAATCTCTATACCATAGCTTTATTGGTATGTACTTGAAATCTCTACATCATAAAACGAGGCGTTTTAAATCTCTATACCATATACTGAAGTGTTTTAAATCTCTATACCGTAGACTGAGGTGTTTCAAATCTCTATACCATCGAGCTCGAAAAAGTCATAAAAGTCAAATCTTATTATTGAACTCTAAAAAGTTAATTATTTCATTTAATTACTTAACATTTTCACTGCATATCATATCGGAGATTAATCATCTGAAGTATCATAAGAGTTTTTTCCCTTCGCTCGCAAAGGTCTGCTAGCAAGGTTAGCAATTACATGACTATGGAACTACAGATTCTTTTAAAAAACTGCGAAAACGTTTAATATCACATGGCTTAGGATTATGAAGTATGATCATACTCAATTTTCATACTATGAAAAATAACTGTGTGATTAAACAAAATAGAAAAAAAAGAAATTTGAATTATTCAATGGGATCCAATATATATGAATGAAATGCATTAATTAAGTTGCAGTGGTGGGGACAACATTGTCATCACACCCTTTAAATGTTCGTATTTAGATCCACTGCTCAAAAAGTAAAGGTCAAACCTTAACCCTTTCAGCGCCAATTATCTCTCACAATGTACAGCTCAGCGCCAAATATTTTCCGGAAAATATCCGAAAACAATGGCAGCATTACTGAAACCTAATAAAGATATTAACTTTGTCAACCAAAGTCGCCTACAGCGGCCTGTCTGTATGTCAACTTTAGTTGCCTACGGCGCAGAAAGGGTTAAACAAACGTAATTTTCACTCACCCAAGCTAAAAATAAAAATATACAATTCTGAAAATTGAATTATTTGATGGGATCCAATATATGTGAATGAAATGCTTTAAACTGCAGTGTTGGGGACAAAATAAAGTTGAAAACAGATAAATAAGTGTTACAAATCTATCAAATTCATCTTCTATGAGAGGAGAAATATGATTAACTTTTATCAAAAAAGGAGTTCAAGTCACCACATATGTAAATATTTAGACATCAAAGAGAATCTGTATACTGAAATTAAGCAGAAACCAAAATGCCCAATGGGCCTGTAACATCCTTCATTATTTGATTGTTCTGAAGCCTCTGAAGAGAATAAGGTATTGATAGTCTTCATACAGGTGATCAAGTTCATTAAGTATTCAGCTAAAAAGTTGACAAACTCTTAATGCCAAATGCCGGACAGATGCTCTGCCATGGCACAAGCTCACCTGGTCCAAAGGTGGTTGACACCAGCCTGATGGACAGAAGGAGAGAAGATGCTACACACTAGAGTTTTAGCTCATTTGTCTGTGAGGTGAGCTTTAAATTTGAGGTGTTTATAAAGTTGGGTTTTTTTGCCCGTCCTTGCCATGAAACAAATTCTGCAACAGACAGCATAATCCCTCTTAAAGCTGAAGAGCTCAGTTTACATACGAAAGAACAAATCAACTACAACATATGGTTGAAAATGGCACACTTTCATTTTTAAAGTGGCCCATGGAAATTTATTTTGCATGAGAGTTACATACAAAATTTCAGATCACATAAATATATACATAATATCAAGTAAAGATGAGAGGCACAAAGCCAGTCAACCTGACAAGATTGGGTTGTCATATGCCACCGAAAATATCAATACCTACTCTGGGCTCTCCTTTTTAATTAATACAACAGCAACACAGCCCACACATTAAGCTATCTTCAATATTCCATTACAGTAAAGCATAACAAAATGATAGTGTGTATAGCTACATATAAATGTGCAGTTGTACAGGTGTAAACAGTGGGGTAAAATGAACCACCTGGTCAGTGTTCTCTCATTAACTTGTGGATCTTTACTATTTATAGCTGATCACAAGACAGACTCCATCTGATGTATAAATGGGTTCCCTCTACAAACCAGTTATGTTTATCTTCTAAAACACATGTTTTAGAGACCACCTACACTAGAAATCCAAAAACCCCAAAATACTTACAAATTGATATTTGAATGTTTATTAGTTTCACTTAAGTTCTCAACAAAGTGGAGTTGGGAAAGTTTGAGATATTGTATACCTGTACAACACCACAGGTTCATAAAGCACTGTAAGGCCAAACAAATCTAAAGTTTTGTTTAATGACACTTAAAACAGTTGAAGTTATAAATTTATTTTGTAAATAATCAATGCAGGAGGAAGCCTTGTGAAATTGTCTCCTTCTGTGAATATTGCAGAGGAAAGTTCACCTTTCATATTTGAAACAGTATTTTGCATAAAATTTTCTTCGCTTTACAAACAGGTTCCTGTTCTCTTTTGGTTTTACTTTTTTCATTAATTTGAATTTAAATAGTAAAGAAAATCACATATTACTCAAACTCTCTGTCTGGTTGGTTGAAAGTAGTACCATGGTCATATGATTAGCTGAAGGCAGTATTATAATCAAGTGATCAGCTGAAGGCAGTATATATATCATGGTCATGTGATCAGTTGAAGGCAGTATATATATCATGGTCATGTGATCAGTTGAAGGCAGTACATATCATGGTCATGTGATCAGTTGAAGGCAGTACATATCATGGTCATGTGATCAGTTGAAGGCAGTACATATCATGGTCATGTGATCAGTTGAAGGTAGTACATATCATGGTCATGTGATCAGTTGAAGGCAGTACATATCATGGTCATGTGATCAGTTGAAGGCAGTACATATCATGGTCATGTGATCAGTTGAAGGCAGTACATATCATGGTCATGTGATCAGTTGAAGGTAGTACATATCATGGTCATGTGATCAGTTGAAGGCAGTACATATCATGGTCATGTGATCAGTTGAAGGCAGTACATATCATGGTCATGTGATCAGTTGAAGGCAGTATCATGGTAAGTTGATCTTTCACCGAAATATTTTGGCCCATCAGTACAATGTTCCCCGAAGTTTCAATGACAAATTGACTTCTTACATCTTGTTAAATCCTCTATCCATTAATTATAGCCCTAGAGATTCCTACCTTAACCAGATACTTAGTTCTTATTAATTCACAGAGAGAACTATTACTTCATACCTCTGACAGAACTCTCCATTTTTTTGGAAGTGTGTAAGATGCAAACAGACACTTTGTGACTGGAGACATATAAATGTTTTGTTCTGACCTTGTAATAAGGGTCCTCAGACTTGTCAGACGGACCACCCTAGCAACACTCCATCATCCTTGACAACACATGGCAACAACTGCCGATACTGAGAGTTTTCCATGCTAAAGTGACTAACAATAGAGAAATCAATTTTCTGTCCTTATTACTTTCTGAGAAACAACCTGCCCATACATAAAGTCAAAAATGATCTCACAGTCTTGACTTCAGACATTCACTTTAAACTATGTTAGGCACACACATTAATCTTAATTCTAACTCAGATGGTTATTTCAAAAGACAGCTAGCATACAGTTCCTCGTAATTCATTTTTATTTTTTATTTTCTTTTTAAACTGTAGGTCAACATCGTATTCACAAATCTATATTTGGTAGAAATACATTTTCCACACAATATTACATAAGATATTTTCAAAATGTGAATTAAATCAAACAAATTGATATTCTTAGCATAACAGACCTGTTTTATCCAGTCAATACACCTATGTAATATCTCTGTATTTGTCACCAGTGTAATATAGACTTGTGCGGTTTTCCTTGATCGTGCCAGTCAAAAATAAAGTGTGATGTCATCATATTGACAAAACCATTTGATTTTGTCATCCACATTTTGAATTTCCAAATGTAATTTGAGTTATCTTAAAACGATTCTTGAATTCGTTTTCATTTCATATGAGATTTTAGGAAACTTATCTCGAAGTTTTAATTTTCATTTGCAAAAGCTAAAAAAAATAAACAATTCTGATATCTGAATTATTTGATGGGATCCAATATATGTGAATGAATCACCAAAAAATAAAGATGAAGTGTTGAGTAATATAAATGGAAAGATAGAAAGAAGGGATGAGAAAGTCTATTTAAAAATGGTTGTGATTATCTCCCTTTCCTTGTTAAAATACAATACCAGATTTTGAGTTTAAATTGTACCAGAAAGGATGGTAATCTATACTAAACAATATACTTCAGAGAAAAAATTAAAAAATAAATGAAAGAATGAGAGCCCTCTTATACAAAAATTATTTTATTGAAATTTGGAGAAAAAAAATTGCATCAGAAATTTCCAACATCAATCCACATTTTCTTCACTTTTGATATGGTTTAATATCTAGAATACAGTTTCTGACTATAGTGTATTGCTTTTACTTTATATACTCCATGGTTTTTGTCTTACTAGGGATGAAAGTTGTGGAGGTGAGACTGAGACAGGACTTTTCTGACAGAAGCATTAAGCAGCAGTGGTGGGGACAACATTGTCATCACACCCTTTAAATGTTTACATTTAGATCCACTGCTCAAAAAGTAAAGGTCCAACCTTAAACAAACTTGACACATATTTCACTTCTATCACTTACAGACCATCTTCCAGATTTTTACGATAGAGCAGCTCTGAAAATTTGCGATGCTGAGAAGCTGGACTTTACAGTTCTATATTGGGCTCAGTTTCTCATTAAGTTCAAGTGCTATCTTATCAAACCTGGAATATAAAGTTAAATTGTAGTTTAAACATCTGAACCTAACAAATAGAATACACGAGTTTTATTTATCTCTTATTATCATTTTTTTAATGGATATTTGGACAAGATTTTGAAAAATTATTATCTGATGTCTTAATGTTTTATTCCTTTCAGATTTATTCAATGGTCATATTGAAACAACTTTACATACTAATATTTAAAATCAACTTGAAATTTGAGTATATTTTGGGCTGGGCAAATGAGGGATAAATTTTGGTATTTTGGGGTGGGCAAGCGAGATACAAATTCGGTATTTAGTGGTGGGCAAGTGAGATATATAACTTTTGGTATCTAGGGGTGGGCAAGCAAGATATAAATTTTAGTGAATTTTGCAAAGAAACTTTTCCATTCTAATGAAGTGGGACTAGCAAGACCTATAACTACATGTAAATCCTATTTACTATAGTGTAAGATGTTTGTTCAGTAGATATAAATTACATACTGAATCTAAGTATAATTACCCTGTGAAATTTTAGAATACCGTATTATGTATATCTTACATGTTACTTAAGATTTCTTTTTCAGTTTAAACTAAAAACGGTAGTAAATTAAGTTTAATTGGATGAGAGCCATTGCCACATGCGTATACCAAAAACATGGACCACTGGATCTAATGATTATGTACGAAGTTAAATATAGAGCACCATTAGATTAAACCTGTCACCTACATAAATAACTAATTACATGTAAACCTTAGAATTCACTTTGCAGAACTGCAATTTCAGAGAGATGTCCTAATTTGTCACTTACAACAAGAAGATATTCTCATGAGAGACATATTAGTTTAAAAAGCTCTTTTCTCAGACTTTGCTGCAAACTGGTCATTAAGAAATTGTATTGATTTTTAGCCACAAACATCTCAAATAACAGATAGACATGAGAAAGCAATGCTATACACAGCTCACTTCAAAACAATACCTACTTTATGTAGACAACAGCTCATCATTAACAACAATTTCTCACATTTTTCCAACAGAAATTGAATCATATGTACAATGTAAAAACCATGCATCAACTTTCAACAGCATCAGCATGATATTTAAATTGAAGTATTGAGTGTTTCAGGCTGTATTTTGGTTTAGAACTTAGGATAACATTGTGCAAGGTTGTCATCCCCTGATCTGATATTTACAATATAAAGCTGATGAGGATGTTGTTCTTGTGAAGAATGAATAGCAAGAAAATCCACTAATCTGTCATTGTTTAATCCACTAATCTGTCACTGTTTAATCCACTAATCTGTCACTGTTTAACCCTTTAATCTATTATTATTAAATCCACTTATCTATCACTATTTTATCCACTAATCTGTCATTGTTTTATCCACAGACATGTCACTGTTTAACCCACCAATCTGTCATTGTTTAATCCACTTATCTGTCACTGTTTAATCCACTAATCTGTCATTGTTTAATCCACTAATCTGTCACAGTTTAATCCACTAATCTGTCACTGTTAAACACTAATCTGTCACAGTTTAATCCACTAATCTGTCACTGTTTAATTCACTGATCTGTCACTGTTTAATCCACTAATCTGTCACTGTTTAATCCACTAATCTGTCACTGTTTAATCCTCAAATTTGTCATTTTTTAACCCACTAATCTGTCAATGTTTAATCCATTAATTTGTCACTGTTTAATCCACTAATCTGTCACTGTTTAACCCTTTAATATATTATTATTAAATCCACTTATCTATCACTATTTTATCCACTAATCTGTCATTGTTTTATCCACAGACATGTCACTGTTTAACCCACCAATCTGTCATTGTTTAATCCACTTATCTGTCACAGTTTAATCCACTAATCTGTTATTGTTTAATCCACTGATCTGTCATTTTTAATCCATTGATCAGTCATTGTTTTATCCACTTATCTGTCACTATTTAATTCACTCATCTATCACTGTTTAATCAATTGATCAAAACCAAAAGATTTTTACTATAATGCAAGATATTTGAACCAAGAAATTATGCTTTAACAGGAGATATTTTAACCAAGAGGTTTTAATGAAACGTGAGATATTTGGACCAAGAGATACCAGGATATTTCACTATTACAGGAGATATTTTGAGCAAAAGATTTTACTGTAATCTGAGATATTTGAGGCAACCGTAACGTGAGATATTTGGAGAAATACTGTGTCAGCGTTTCTAAAAAATCAATAAAGTTTCTAATTTAGTTTGAATTCATTTCCCACAGCTACATACTATTTCTGCTGCATTACATGAAAATACATCATTCTTTTAACAAAATCTCAGATTTTTTTAATATTACGCAATCAACTTCTTTGTTATTGAATAGATTAAACTACTCTCTAATAAAAATGAGAGCTGGAATATCTCTATGATTTATAGCATCACCATGGCATTAAAGAACAAATGATGTTGCATCAATTGTGGTACTTTCCTCGACTACAAAAACTAGCGAAAGATATATTACAATAAAGGTACAAAAAGCAATCAGCATTTTCCCATTGATGACCCTGGAACAATGAGGCTCAGAGACATGAACAAGTCATAATCTATATGTCAAGTTATAATATATAAACGCTTAACTATCATTAACAGGAATCATGAACGTCCCAAAGTGTGGCGTAAAAAGTTGCAATACTTGGGAAAGGGGAGGCAACTCTTTCTTACAGGCAGACAAGTAAAATCATTTAAAACTTGAAAACAATACAGAGCTAAGCTAACAAAATAATATTGCTATGAAGGCTGCAATATCCCAGTACAACAGTAATTAGTGCTATTCCTCAATGATATAGCATGTTTTTGCAGTAACTGAAAATCCATATTACAGTGGTAATATCCCATTTTAAAATTGATTTTAACCACAAAAAAGTTCTCTTTCTTGCATGTGTTGTTCCTGTTATGAATCGTTAATTTCAAATATATTCATAAGAATTTGATACCAGCATCAGTTCATTTGTTTATTGCCAGAGAGCCTGGCAAGAAACAAGGTCAGTAGAGCAAACAACAGGAAGAATGTGACTACCCAACTTGAATATTTCAGAAAAAAATCAGTAAGACAGGTCATTAAGCTCAGACTTTACCAAACTTAAAGTCCCTGTGTACTCAAGATTTTGGAGGTAGAGATCTGCAGATATTTTACCTCTATCATAACAGATAGTTATGTAGCACATATGGATCTATTTCTGTTGAACCTTTTTGTACTTTTATGAAAAGAACGCTTATCTATAAATAACAAATAGGTCATTATCTACATATTATCAGTAAGCTTTCTTTACATTTATAAACCTCTGACATGAAGCCATAAACCATACAATTTTGTAATTCATCATTAATTTTTCTAGAAACCTAGTTTCTATAAGTGTTACAAGTGGTGTGTTTTTAATTAGCACCAATGTATGACTGACATATGTATTATTTTTCTAATTAGCACCACTGTAGGACGGACATATGTTAGGTTAACTAAAGCACGCATTCAGGTCTAAGAAAGGAGTTCCAAAAAATCAACATTGAACAAATTCTTATCAACATGAAGACCAAGTTTCATTGTTAAACAGATTGGTGTTGTCAATAAATTAATTTTATATCAACTTTGAAATAACTCCTTCCCAGCTTTCTGTTACCAACTCGCCAGTAAATAATACTTACAAATAACTCTGCATTTCAGTTTTCACATGTATGTTTGATCAATTAAGAGGACATGCAACATCTACTTCTGAATCTTGTTTGATTCTTATAGATGAAATTTCTATATAGTAGTATATATACACCTTAAGAAAGTCAACTGCTTCCTTTCCCCTCCACAATCTGCGGGTATAAAAATATCATAAAGGTTTTTTAGCATTAAAACCAAGTGAATTTTATTGTCTCTTTAGTACTTGTGGTGGCCCTTTGTACTATTTCTATATATCAAGGATACTTATCAAAGTATAACTTGGTATTAATCATGGCAGTGTATCAATTGCTACAAATTAAGGATATTTACCACAGTGTGGCACTGTATCTATTGCTACAAATTAAGGATATTTACCAAAGTGTGGCACTGTATCTATTGCTACAAATTAAGGATATTTACCACAGTGTGGCAGTGTATCTATTGCTGCAAATTAAGGGTATTTACCACAGTGTGGCAGTGTATCTATTGCTACAAATTAAGGATATTTACCACAGTGTGGCAGTGTATCTATTGCTACAAATTAAGGATATTTACCACAGTGTGGCAGTGTATCTATTGCTACAAATTAAGGATATTTACCACAGTGTGGCAGTGTATCTATTGCTACAAATTAAGGATATTTACCAAAGTGTGGCACTGCATCTATTGCTACAAATTAAGGATATTTACCACAGTGTGGCAGTGTATCTATTGCTGCAAATTAAGGATATTTACCACAGTGTGGCAGTGTATCTATTGCTACAAATTAAGGATATTTACCACAGTGTGGCAGTGTATCTATTGCTACAAATTAAGGATATTTACCACAGTGTGGCAGTGTATCTATTGCTACAAATTAAGGATATTTACCACAGTGTGGCACTGTATCTATTGCTTCAAATTAAGGATGTTTACCACAGTGTGGCAGTGTATCTATTGCTTCAAATTAAGGATGTTTACCACAGTGTGGCAGTGTATCTATTGCTACAAATTAAGGATATTTACCAAAGTGTGGCACTGTATCTATTGCTACAAATTAAGTTTATTTACCACAGTGTGGCAGTGTATCTATTGCTACAAATTAAGGATATTTACCACAGTGTGGCAGTGTATCTATTGCTACAAATTAAGGATATTTACCACAGTGTGGCAGTGTATCTATTGCTAAGGAGGCTAGTGTTCTGTAATCTATAGACTTTAACTACCCTAATTAACCTAGTACACCGAGGCTTCACCCCAAAAACTTTGGCCCAGTCTTCAGGATTTCAAAGTCGTTCATACAAACTATTCCAATTTCTTCTCTTTAATCTTATGATTCTAACCTACATTCCTTGTTTCGGGATATTTGGCTCAGGATAAAATTCTTATCCATAATAAAATATCTTACCTAGATAACTTCCAATAACTTGCTTCCTGAAGGTGATATATTTTAACTGCCAAAAATATCTGACATTTTCACATTAGTGTATCAATCCCCACATCACATTCATAGCAAATCTAATTTGTAAAATCCCTTTTGAAGTCAACATACTTTTAACAATGAAGCAACAGTGTTGTATTACGTATGGGTTCCATTCTCTATTCTGATAAAATCAGCAACTGTCATTTAGAACTTCAATCAAAATTCTTAAATTTTTTAATTAGAAACACATTGTGACACTTGGAAACACTAATATTCATAGAAAATTACCATGTACAGCTATGGTAGTGTTGTTGGCTTCTGGAGGTTTTTTAACAGTATATCCAGATTGTATGTCATCAATATTACTTCAAATATACTAAAGCCTGAAAAGAGAGTAGCTTATAATTACTTAAACAGCGGATTGAATCAGATAAAAACCAAACATAAGTACAGCAGGGCTCTCGATCTTTCACATTTGGGGCCAATATTCGGACCCCAAGTTTTCCCAATTTTAAGGAAAATGCTGATATTTTTCCCAATTCTAAGTGCCCCGGGCCCCAGTCCCAAAATGGGGTGTGAGAGCCCTGATAATAAATGTTTGCTGAAAAACAGTCACTGTGTGTTCATGACTATTTTATGGATTTATACGGTAATACTTTTAAATTGATTCATATTCTTACAAACACGTCATACTCTCCTTTTATCCAGAGTTGATTTGATGTTGCACATGACCCATGGACACCTTGCTTTTAAGAAAACAAAAATTCCATACCAAAGACTTAGAATGTCTCAGAAATGGAAGCAAATTGTCAATCTCAATGTCTTAAAATATCACATTCCTATAAAAGGTAGGAGGGTTAATTTTGTTAAGAAATCTGAATCATTATTTACTTCAATATTTCAAATTCCAACAAATTCCAAGCTTAAAACAATTGTTCATAACTATGTAGGCTGATGATAGCTTTATTTCATTAAGTTGTTGTATTCATTCTGCTGCAAAAGTAATGGATGAAGTGTGCATGATGACAAAATCTTTCATTTTTCAAATTTTTCAAATTATACTCTAGCTTTTAAATTCACAAACAAGCACTTGGCATTTCAAAATAATCAAATGATTTTCAAGTTTAGCACAAAGTGACAGCATGATTAAAATTATGTCATTGTCTTAAGAGTGAGATAATCAAATTAAATTTGATAATTTGTATCTGAAAACAGTTGAAGTTATAGACAATTTTTATAGAATAGTTTTGGAAAAAGATACTCAATTACTCATACATGTTAGAAATTGACTTATCTCAGTCTCAGGAATCATCTCAAATGAGATTTTGTTACACAGAATTACAGCCCCCAAAGTAAATCATTTTATCTTGAACACTTACAACAAAGAGATTCTATTTTCTCAGAAAAGGAACATTTCAATGTGAGAGCGATTCCTGGAAACATAGAACAAGTGATCCCGGATACAAGGAATGCATCAATGGGGAAGTGATGGGGGGACAAGGAACGTGTCAATGGGGGTGATGGAGGGGACAAGGGACGTGTCAATGGGGAGAGTGATGGAGGGGACAAGGGATGTGTCAATGGGGAGAGTGATCAAGGGGACAAGGGACGTGTCAATGGGGGAATAATCTAGGGGACAAGGGACGTGTCAATGGGGGAGTAATCTAGGGGACAAGGGACATGTCGTGTCAAGGGGACAAGGGACGTGTCAATGGGGGAGTGATCAAGGGGACAAGGGACGTGTCAATGGGGGAGTAATCTAGGGAATAAGGAATGCATCAATGGGGAAGTGATTGAGGGGACAAGGAATGTGTCAATGGGGAAGTGATTGAGGGGACAAGGGATGTGTCAATGGGGGGAGTGACGGAGGGGACAAGGTACGTGTCAATGAGGGGAGTGATCAAGGGGACAAGGGACGTGTCAATGGGGGGAGGGATCAAGGGGATAAGGGACATGTCAATGGGAGAGTGATCTAGGGGACAAGAGACGTGTCAATGGGGAAGTGATCTAGGGGACAAGGGAAGTGTCAATGGGGGAATAATCTAGGCAATAAGGAATGCATCAATGGGGAAGTGATCTAGGGGACAAGGGAAGTGTCAATGGGGGAGTAATCTAGGCAATAAGGAATGCATCAATGGGGAAGTGATTGAGGGGACAAGGGACGTGTCAATGGGGACAGTGATCTAGGGGACAAGGGACATGTCAATGGGAGAGTGAGCTAGGAAACAAGGAATGTGTCAATGGGGAAGTGATTGAGGGGACAAGGGAAGTGTCAATGGGAGAGTGATCTAGGGGACAACGCACATGTCAAAAGGAAAGTGACCAAAGAAACAAAGAATGTTTCAATGGGGAAGTGATTGAGGGGACAAGGGACATGTCAATGGGTGTCAATCGGGAGTGATCTTGGGTACAAGGAATGTGTCAATGGGAAAGTGATCAAGGTGACAAGGAACATGTCAATGAGGTAGTGATCAAGGTGACAAGGAACATGTCATTTGGGGAGTGATACAGGTGATAAGATACATGTAAAAAGGGAGGTGGGGGAGGGGGTTGATCAAGGGAGATAGGGAACACGTTTTTTATGGAGTGATCCTGGTGATAATAAACATGTGTCATTCGAGGGAGTGATTCAGGATATACGTAACATGTCAGCAGTGAAGTGCAGCTGGAAACAAGGAATGTGTCAATGGGGAAATGATCGAGGGGACAAGAAACATGTCTATGGGGAAGTGTTCCAGACATTAAAAGAATTATCCATGTGATATGGAGCATGTTGTTGGGGGAGTGATTCAGGTGATATGGAACATGTTGTTGGGGGAGTTATCCAGGTGATATGGAGCATGTTGTTGGGGGAGTTATCCAGGTGATATGGAGAATGTCAATGGGGGAGTTATCCAAGTGATATGGAGCATGTCGATGGGGGAGTGATTCAGGTGATATGGAGCATGTCGATGGGGGAGTTATCCAGGTGATATGGAGCATGTCAGTGAGGGAGTTATCCAGGTGATGTGGAGTATGTCCATGGGGGAGTTATCCAGGTGATATGGAGCATGTCAGTGAGGGAGTTATCCAGGTGATGTGGAGTATGTCCATGGGGGAGTTATCCAAGTGATATGGAGCATGTCGATGGGGGAGTTATCCAGGTGATATGGAGCATGTCGATGGGGGAGTTATCCAGGTGATGTGGAGTATGTCCATGGGGGAGTTATCCAGGTGATATGGAGCATGTCGATGGGGGAGTTATCCAGGTGATGTGGAGCATGTCCATGGGGGAGTTATCCAGGTGATATGGAGTATGTCCATGGGGGAGTTATCCAGGTGATATGGAGTATGTAAATGGTGGAGTTATCCAGGTGATATGGAGTATCTCAATGGGGGAGTTATCCAGGTGATATGGAGCATGTCAGTGAAGGAGTTATCCAGGTGATATGGAGCATGTCGATGGGGGAGTAATTCAGGTGATATGGAGCATGCTGTTGGGGGAGTTATCCAGGTGATGTGGAGCATGTCCATGGGGGAGTTATCCAGGTGATATGGAGCATGTCCATGGGGGAATTATCCAGGTGATATAGAGCATGTCAGTGAGGGAGTTATCCAGGTGATATGGAGTGTGTCCATGGGGGAGTTATCCAGGTGATATGGAGTATCTCAATGGGGGAGTGATTTAAGTGATATGGAGCATGTCAGTGAGGGAGTTATCCAGGTGATGTGGAGCATGTCCATGGGGAGTTATCCAGGTGATATGGAGCATGTCAGTGAGGGAGTTATCCAGGTGATATGGAGCATGTCCATGGGGGAGTTATCCAGGTGATATGGAGCATGTCAATGGGGGAGTTATCCAGGTGATATGGAGCATGTCAGTGAAGGAGTTATCCAGGTGATATGGAGCATGTCAGTGAGGGAGTTATCCAGGTGATATGGAGCATGTCCTTGGGGGAGTTATCCAGGTGACACAGAGCATATCCATGGGGGAGTTATCCAGGTGATACGGAGCATGTCCATGGGGGAGTTATCCAGGTGATATGGAGCATGTCAATGGGGGAGTGATTTAAGTGATATGGAGCATGTCAATGGGGGAGTGATTCAGGTGATATGGAGCATGCCAGTGAGGGAGTTATCCAGGTGATATGGAGCATGTCCTTGGGGGAGTTATCCAGGTGACACAGAGCATATCCATGGGGGAGTTATCCAGGTGATACGGAACATGTCCATGGGGGAGTTATCCAGGTGATATGGAGCATGTCAATGGGGGAGTGATTTAAGTGATATGGAGCATGTCAGTGAGGGAGTTATCCAGGTGATATGAAGCATGTCAGTGAGGGAGTTATCCAGGTGATACGGAACATGTCAATGGGGGAGTTATCCAGGTGATACGGAGCATGTCCATGGGGGAGTTATCCAGGTGATACGGAGCATGTCCATGGGGGAGTTATCCAGGTGATATGGAGCATGTCAATGGGGGAGTGATTCAGGTGATATGGAGCATGTCAGTGAGGGAGTTATCCAGGTGATATGGAGCTTGTCCTTGGGGGAGTTATCCAGGTGATATGGAGCATGTCATTGTGGGAGTGATCTAGAAGACAAAGATGTTTATGTGGAAAAAGACCATGGAGACAGGTCCATATTAACTGGAGCATGAAGGAAGGTGATTAAAGTTGGGTTAGGCAATTCTTCAGATGGCATTATAATGGCGAGTTTTAGATCGTACAATGCATGTGATATGACTTACCGAATCTTCACAATCTGTTTCTTCCGTCTCAATTTTAATTCTCCACTTCTTCTCCTTGGGTGCTTTCCTCGCCATTTTCTCCAAGTTGATGTTATAAGTCTATATCAGGTTAGGTTCATCAGTAGTTTTGTTCCTCTGCCAAACTCTGAAAACACTATAACACTATGTTTCACCGCCACAAATAATCATTTGATATCGTGCACGTGCCTTCGAAATGTCCAGTTCTCCTGTCTAAACCGTTACAACACTTTATCACACGTCAACGTACTTCACAACTCCTTTCCTGCGGGCTGACATATTTACCATTTTCCTTGTTTCACCTGACGCAAAAACATCAACAAACCGGCGAGACTAGGCCAATTATCTAATCAACGGACTGACGTCAGCGGCAGGGTTATAACTTTTTGTCAGTCACTCAGCATCCCCGTTTAGCAGACGATTCCATTCTGAATAAACACAGGAGAGCGATTTGGCGGGAAATTGTAGCATGAACATTCAGTAAGATATTAATTTACTTGTTTTTGACTCATCGAAAACTGTTGGGAGTTAAACGCAGTTTATTCTAGCGAAGAGCGGTATTTTTAAACACGCAACCCCGTATCGCTGATGGGGGAAACGATGGATGTTATAAATAGCACGCAAGTGTTTTATAAATAGTCCGTTGGAGTATTAAACTATCACGATTGATGACGCGCTGTAGAGTTGGTAGTGTGTAAGATATTAGATATCCTAAACTGAATTGTCACGATATCGTTATACAGACATATTACCTTGTGTTTAGAGGGTAGTATTAATTCATCATTAAAGCGAAGCCATGTTTCAGACTAACAAGACAGACATTAAAACCACATCGACGATTTTGGTTAACCTTTAATCGATTTCACACGGCTCGCGCACAAGGAGCACGTTTCCTGTTAACGTTCCTGTTTGTTTTATGTTGTAAAAACAAATATGGGTAATTGATCAACTTTGTGAAGTGTTCCCAGCTGCAGTGTATCTTTCACAACGTTTTGAAATAAGACTATAGTGTCAACTGAAAACATGAATCAAAATATTATTGGGGAAACAAATACATGTGCAAAGTCGTGCAATATAACCGCTTGCATACGTATCATTTATAAGATACATAAAGTTATTTCATATCAGATGTACTCAATCACTCTACAAATATGATTCAAACAATAATTATGATTTATTTGTAAGTGGGCCGTTGAAAGTTCGATTACAAGTTTGTGATCAGAAATCCTTGTTTGATCAACACTTAAGGGAGCCCATGAACTTCAGCAGATAACCTAACGACACTTCCGAGTCAATACTCGGTGAATTATCACGACCCACGCGCGTGGGTTCCAGTTGAACTGGTATATGCGTTAAAAATCGAAAGAAAAATCATTTAAATTGCTATAAAGTTTAGATATCATACAAACACAGTGTTGCATTCATTTCCATTGACTTCATCTACAGGAAATTCATCACTCAATCTGGATGTATTTTGCTATACGAGGCCGATCTTGCTCTTGAATGAAGCTACATTTCGCATACACAGCTGCGCGGTTCATGGTTATAGATAGATGTTTAAAATGATAATGATTCTCGCATTTGGAGTATCAGTTCATAAGGACGTAAGCGAAAAAAGGTGGTTGACCATGTTGTCATTTTGTTGTCATGGGTTTTAACGTCCTTTCAACAGCCAGGCCAGGTGAGAACGAATGGAGAACGAAACAGAGTACAAAGAAAAGAAACAGGTAAAAATGAGTGGATGGGGAAGGGGGTGATCATGAAGTGGAATATAGAAGACCGTATTCTTGTAATCATGGATTCTCAGTTGGCCCTGTGATGGAAAACCAATCCTGACTGCAGGGGTGCCCCACCAATACTTGCCTCTTACGACATGTAGTAAGATCAAACAAGGATATCGTTTCCTTGTCACCTGTAGGGACCAGTCTGTTAGAGAAGGTATTCAATGTAAGGTGATAAAGGCACATTGTAGATAACAGATCTCAAAGTAAACATGGACTCTATTTCAATTAGAACGAGCACTTCAATGAAATCTGTGGTTTAGATAAGTTTGTCTCATGTTTTACAACTATGTCGTCTTGTTATGTAAGGAAAGGTGAAAGGTAAATCCCAATGTTTAACCGATAGTAAAATTCCGTCGCCATTAACGTTGTCAATAAAATCTACTCTGGAGTTATAATGTTAAGGAAGGACGGTCAGATCAACGAGAAAAAAGGGAAAATGTTCCTCCGAAAAAAAATGCATCGCTTGCGCTGAATAGAATGCGATATGTCCGCTAGTTTGTCTACTTCGAGTTAAATTGTGAAAAAATACACGGCTATGAATGGGTTTTAATGTATATCTGACTCCATTGAACTTCATTTCACAGGTGCCCCATATGTACCTTAAACTAAATAAGGAAATGAAGGTTTAATAGACTGGATTGCCCGTCATAGTTTTTCTACTGTCCGCTTGGCTACGCTTCGAAAAAGCCGACGAGTTCTAACGAGCGCAGGAAAGTAAGGAGAACATAAAACAGATTAATTTCAACCGTAGTGAGGAAATGAACTTCTAAGATCGGACACCCATGACCTAGATGTTTGAGAAATTTCCTCAAAATGGCGAGGAGCATTCAATCAAACTAGCAATCTGTTGAATATGTACTTCAATTTTTGTCTGTGGTCAGTAGGTCTTCCCGGGTTGTTAAAGTCAGCTCGAAGGAACCTTTACTAGGACTGACAAGTTATGAATCATTAACAATTATTTACATCTCTTTCTCAAATAACAAATAATTCGAGTTTAACGCCTTTTTTTTCAGCGCGACATTTATAAATTTGTTTCCATGACATAACTGACGAAATACTTACGATTAAATGAGAGAACTACTTACCTAGCACATAAACACATCCTGTCTATATCGCTTTATTTTTTTCAATCTGTTTCTTCTAGGTTTCCGCAAGGCATAAGACTATGAAGACTGTCATTTTTAATTTAAGTAGGGATAATGTTATGAATGTATGCAAGCTGAGGTTGCTTTCCATTCAAATAAGATGTAAACTGAAAATGGTGATTATAAGCCCTGATGGTAGTTTAGCTGGCATTCTAGACATGATGAATGTCAACAGGATAAAAAAAATTCAAAGGAAGTGCAAATATGCTTGAATTAGCCCATACCTGATTAGCATTCATACACCCATGAATGCCAATTCGTCGCCCTAGAATCAAAATGTTCTAAGTCCACTTTTTGAAAAAAAATTACTTATTGGTACCGTTTGATTCGGAATTTAATGTTCTATCTCCCTATATCATTCATGTTTATCAACTGTCGTTGATTTTTAAAATATTTGCAATGCAATTTTGTTCTATATCCATCCAAGCACTTTTCTTTAGAGTAGAAACGTTCTAAATCCATCCACCAATCGGTATTGGCCATATGAGTCACGTGGTATATGATGGTGCAATGGATGCAGAGAAAACTATGCTGAGGAGGTAGGTGCATTTGCATGCCAAATATCATTGGTTTGTTTAATTAATTGTATTTTAGAAAACTGAGTGTTGTGTGGTATATATTGAATTAACTAAAACTACGACACTTAGGTGTGTGAAAGGAAAACAACTGTCCGTCATCTATAATAGAGAAATCGTTATAATCAATCAAACTTGACAAAATCATGTAAACATTGTCAAGTTTGAGACGGCTGACACTCGAACAATTAAAGAATGACGATTGGTTCCCAGAAAAAAAAACTCGTCCTGTTTTGGTCATGCATCCGCCGTGCAGTCTCAAAAACTCAACCACTTAACTCTTAACATTTATGTTCTATGTCCAAGCACATTTTGATTTCAAAACATTTCGAAAAAAAATCAGAACTTAAATGTTCTATCTCCAAATTTGAAATGTCTATTTTACCACGTTTTAATTGTTTTCAGACATCCAAATGATACAATTAATCATTTTTTGATTAAAAATGAGCATATACGTAAAGGTAAAACAATGGCTCTAAAAACAACACATGATTTCATGTCCTGAATATTCAACTTTGATTTTCTCGAAACAGAGTTGTGGGTCTTTAGAACATTTTGATTCTAGGGCGACGAATTGGTACTGAATTTATGCATAGCATATGCTATCTCCGTTATGATACGCATGTAATATGTCAATAGAAGTGTTTTCTTTCTAAATCCAGAGACTATTTCACCAAGATTTACATGGCAGGTGTCATCGATGATGTAAAAGAAACTTAACATTCCGGAACACCTGGGCCCGTATTCATGAAACCGTTCTCATGCTCAAGCATGAATTTTGTGCTCAAGCCTTATGTCTTGTTTAAGTTAAAAATCAATAAATAAGGCTGATTTTGCCAAAGATTTTGTTTTAATTTGAAAGGACTTCATGTCAAAGTTATATTCAAGGTTTATATTTGACATTTGTATTACTTTATATGATTTAGGCGAATTATTCAAAAGTTTGCTTGAGCACAAAATCTATGCTTGAGCATGAGAATGCTTTCATGAATACGGCCCTGGTCTTATTCCCCATGTAGTTTTTCAAGAATCTCAGTTTTGCGTTAGTTTCATGGAATTTGTGCTTGAATCAAGATTTTGTTGTCGGTATTTTCTTTGTTGTTTCAGAAAGACGGGCCAACCATTGAAAAGCTCTGGAATTCATTAGATGTAAAATTGTGCTTACCATCTACGTTATGGCTTTGTCATAGTTATTGTTTAGGCCTGTGCTGTTAGATCTTTGGAACTGGGGTAGTATAAAATTAATAAAGGTATGATTAAACAAAATTAACTAATATCAACAAATTGATTAAAATCGAGGAGGACAGACATTGCGAACTAAAATACCGGTGCACATGTAGACATTATTTATGTAATTTGGGGAAAAACCCTTTGAGTCTGTTGTATTAAGTAAAATCGTGTCCCATATTTCTAATGTAAGCTTCATTAGAATAGAGGCGCACACGCAACCATGTCCTTGATCTGATTCTAATGCTGAATGTCCACGTTAATATATAGATAAGTGAATATTAAGGTCCCGATTTCCCTTGAACTTTGTCTCAGGAAACCATCACATTGAATAATTGCATTAAGGATGTAGTGATGGGTCACAGCACAAGAGTTGAACATGATATTGAATATAGTGAAATATGTGATTGCTGTATCACGTATTGTGCGGCCCCTGCACGATAAAGGTTGAGGTCGATTGTCCACGTCACAAGCTGACCATGTGAAGAGCACATGGCTTTGTTGTTATTGTCAATAAATCTTGTTCGTACACCTATCGAAATAATATATAAACAAGCGAAATTGTTTAAACACTTAATTTTCAACGGTCACACCGGTAAATTTACATATTGATCTACTGAACATGTAGTTGATATAATCATCCGTTTAAAGTAAAGGTGTTTTATTTGCTTTGTCATCAAGAAGTTCGCGATAGTACAGTTCGCTTCGGATAAATTAACCACTGTGAAAGATTACGTCATGAAACACGTGTTTATGTTCCTGGATTTGGGGTGAATTTTGAGAACGATCGAGAGCATATAAACAGTGATCTGTCTCGTGTACCACTGTTCATTCACAATTAGAGGTTTTACACACTGACATCGAAAATGTCCGTGCTAGCTTCGACTGGGGCGGGGAATACTTCACTGCTTCGTCCAAAACCACTCAAACTGAAGAAAAGTTTTTGCCGACTGAGGAGAAATTTACAAACTTTGGAACAGTCGTCTGCTAAATCTCGAAATCATCATCGAGAATCGTTAGCTGTTTGTGCTGGAAACAGGAAACATGTTAATTTGGTACCTCGTAGAAGGCTTTTATGTGAACAAGTAAATAATTTTCATCGTGCGGTGTCACCATCGCTGTCTAAATCCACAGACGTCAACTATCAACTCAGTCGACCAAGAATATTAGAAGATGACGTTTTTGGTGATCTTCCTCAAGTGGACACACCAACAGAGGAGGTCTTTAAAGGAATGGTCACCGAATTTCCCTGTCTCACCAGAAAGTAGGTAGCAATAATGCGCTCAACCCTTTTTTCTTTCTAACTCTCTGTTCAATCAACACGTGCAAATAGCGGCATACAATAATATAGTCAAATAAGTGCACGTGAATTCTTACAAACAATGTAGAACAATGACTTATTTCATTCTCAATGTTAAGATTTATTTGGGAAAGGTTAAGAAATTCTATGTAAGATCTCGTTTTTGTTAGCCATGTTCTCACTTGGGAAGGTGACGGGTAGTTCTATTGGACAGTCAATGGTCGGGTAGTTCTATTGGACAGTTGATGGTCGGGTAGTTCTATTGGACAGTTAATGGTCGGGTAGTTCTATTGGACAGTCAATGGTCGGGTAGTTCTGTTGGACAGTTAATGGTCGGGTAGTTCTGTTGGACAGTTAATGGTCGGGTAGTTCTGTTGGACAGTTAATGGTCGGGTAGTTCTGTTGGACAGTCAATGGTCGGGTAGTTCTGTTGGACAGTTAATGGTCGGGTAGTTCTGTTGACAGATGGTCGGGTAGTTCTGTTGGACAGTTAATGGTCGGGTAGTTCTGTTGGACAGTCAATGGTCGGGTAGTTCTGTTGGACAGTTAATGGTCGGGTAGTTCTGTTGGACAGTTAATGGTCGGGTAGTTCTGTTGGACAGTTAATGGTCGGGTAGTTCTGTTGGACAGTTAATGGTCGGGTAGTTCTATTGGACAGTTAATGGTCGGGTAGTTCTGTTGGACAGTTAATGGTCGGGTAGTTCTGTTGGACAGTTAATGGTCGGGTAGTTCTATTGGACAGTTAATGGTCGGGTAGTTCTATTGGACAAAGTTTGTAGGTCAAAGTTCTGATTCCTTGTATAAATAGTGAAGCGCTTTAAGTATTATGTGTATATACACAACAGGAAACACAAACAAAGAAAATTAATCGATATCTCATGTCAAAACAACGATTGGAAGTTAAAAAAGACAAGATACTAGAGTAACTCTAACGCTAATAATAGGCAAAGTGTGCTAGAATTGAGAAAAACGGGAACATTGCTTAGAAACGAAATCCAGACGAAATAGATCGTTCTTGCGGCAAGACCAATCAACTTGATGTATTATCAGGCTGTAGTGTCTCTCTAATGTACAAAGACAGAAAAAAACATGAAAATAAACAAATGTAGATCTTTTTTCACAACACTTGTAATCATTGCAAGATAAATACCGTAAAACAAATACGTCACAAAGTCTTGGTTATATAGATTCAATAAGTACTAAACGCTAACCATGGAGACAAGATGACGATACCAAACAGGGTATTGTTTTTATAACTCGAAGAAGAACAGAAGAACTTTATATATAAAACAAAGATAACCCAACAAAGCATGAAAGGTCAATTTGTAATTTCTCCTATAAACATATACAGTTTTGTTATTTGATAAAATGTTTCACTGATCATAAAAGATAAAACACAATTACTATTGACTGTATGCGATTACGTGGATTGATCAAATTTTACATGACAGGTTTTGATTTAAACATATTTTATTTGTACAAAGTATACAAGCAGGACTGGGCACAAGTTTTCTAACTTATATAAAGCCCTTTCCTATAAAATTTTACATAATACATATTAGCAAGACAAGACGACATGTTTAAATACAATTATAATATACGAAAAAAAAACGAGAGAGAGAGAGAGAGAGAGAGAGAGAGAGAGAGAGAGAGAGAGAGAGAGAGAGAGAGAGAGAGAGAGAGAGAGAGAGTGACATCCGGGTCCTTCAGAAAAAAAAAAAAACGTCACCACATGACAGGTGTTGTCGACGAAGGAGAAGACGCCTTCCCTTACGGATAACCTGGTCTTATATCCCCCTCCCTTTTCTAAGGTCTCCGTGTAAATCTTTCTTTATCCCACGTTTCAAATTAATTTGATTAATTTGACATGTCGGTAGCTGTTTGTTTCTCATTGTACGATCATGGCTTCATTCTTTATGTCTGATCATCACCCATGGCAACGTCAAATTCAGCTTTAATTAACAGCAATCAAACATGTTTTCTCAAATTGGGACAGTCAAAAAAACGTTCTCTTTAACTGGTTAAAAGAATTATTTCCTGACGAGACGTCACTTCCGGTTTGGTAATTTTAAAATAAAATTTCTATCTTCAACAAGCATAAATGGAATGGTCTCCGATGAGACTAACCAATGTGTAAATTTCTTAACTACCAATAAAAATTGGCTCCATCCTTGGACAAATTCTAGGATCATCATCGTTTCAGTTTCGTTTAGTTGTAATTTATAAATTTAACTATTTCCTCAATCGTTTACCAGGTATTTTACAGACCTATCCCGCCCAGTCCCAGAAAAAGTCTTGATGATGGGATCATCGATAGTCTATAGATATTGATTATTGATTGTCAAAAATCATTTCCTGACAAATCCGATAATGGCGCTTCTGCGCAAGATGACGTTCACTAACTATTACATGCTAGTCAGCATAGAATCGAGACAGAACACTAGACTTAACACATTATTCCATGGTCATTTAAAAAAATCGTGTGGCGAGGCATAGAAATACATGACGACCAGGAAAACTTGACAGAATGTGATTAACAGCCTTAACCCAGTTTTTGAAACTTCTATCATTAAAATGTTTGAAATCAAATGAAATAGCAAAACCACAAGATTAAATTTGATCGGAAAATAAGCCTGATAACGGGACTAATATGATTGGCATCAGGACCTATGTTTCATGTTACAGGGGGAATATTGTTTATGATGTAGATGTGACGAAGATAACATTACAGGGAACACAATCTCGATGTGAACTAAATTTCAGAAGTGGGAAACAAGACCAAATCATTTTTTTTAAAATACAACTAGAAAATTCTCCACTTAAAACGGGATACTAGACATTGGAAGAAAGAGGGATTGTATCACTCATATTGTCGGTTGTAGTATATGGAATAAAGATTTCACAGAGAACGAAGAAGCTGGAAATAGTTGTGGATTAAAAAATATGGTCACGTTCTGTAATCGTTTTTTCGCTACCCACGTAAGAGTTGTTTTCGGGAAGGTTCGCCTTAATTGGGTCACTACAACTTTACTGTCGAGTCACATGTATTACGTCAGCTAGTTACCGATAGACCTAGAACACAATATGTAACGTTACAGTCTCACACCCTAATGATTAATATTATCATGATAAGGTTGATAAAAGACGTTGACATGAATATATTCCTTGGGAATTGTCAGGTCAAAGAACTCAACAAACCGTCTCGAGAGTTTGATAGTGATGTCGGTTTGAACCTGTGTGTAAATGTTGTTGTACCGGGTTGTATATCTGGAACGCAGTGCTATAGAATATGTTACCTGTGTGTGTGTGCCAGATCGATTTATCTCAGTCATGGGTTGACTTTCTGTAACAGAATCTCATTTGAGGTCGAGCATTGGACTTTACATGATGTCAGTCCGAAACTAAGATAAATATTGTTTTCTCGTTAAGTATTTGTTGTCAAAAAGTCTTAGAAATTTCTCCACCAGTTCCATTCGCTAATTCTTAGATTCGAAATTATGCCTCTGAAAGACAAATGAATATGACGTCATCTTAACATTGTGACGCAAAATATCTAGTAAAGGTACCAAACATGAAATCCCTAAGCACTAGGTAGCGCGTGCGATTATCTCGTCTCGTGTACGAGACATTGATTTACTTAGTCTCGCCATCATGAGATCTTGTGTCATTTTATTGTCTTATGTCATCTTTCATTTCTTGCTCTAAATCGGATGATTTGACACACATTGCTTCGTGACATCATCCTTGTCGCACTTTTAAAAGTACTACAAAAGTGATAGGTCATGTGTTTGTTTTATCGGTCACATGTGTAGACTGCGTGTACGTCAGTGTCTAGGATGTCCCACGGTATCTTTCCATTCATACTTGTCGAAATCAGGTGATTTCGGTATCATAGTACTATGACCATGCACTTCACTGACGATTACACCCATCTACTTCACGAAAAGTTTCGCACTTTAGATTCCGCCCAGACTTGCGAAATTGTCAAAATATATTTAATGAATAAAATGGCAATAATTGCTGTTCTTGTATTTGTACAAAGCGAAACGACGCTGTCCGTCTTAGCAAAATATTCCAAGACCGTCGCCATGTATGACAGATATGCATTGCTTATTTGAATATAACACGTTTAATTTCTTGTAGATAATTATACCATTCAGAATGACGTCATTTAGATATAATTCAACAATATCGCTTGCTAAAAGTATTGACATACGAGTTCTTTCTGTCTTTCTTTCCGTCCTTTTTCACATTTATTATCCTTACCATCGCTCCCCTCCCTTAAGCCTTAAGAGTCCTATTAGGAAATTGTCGCATACATTTTTTTTTCGTCATTTATTTAATCTTTTATTAGGTAGGGGATAATCACTATCTTTTGTATAATCCTTTGTTTTATCCTTGCAGCAAGATGACCGGTCCAGAACCAGACTATGATAAGATTTCCTCTGGTTACAAGACTTTTACAAGTGACTCCCCCTTCACTGTCAAATACAACAAGGCGGTCCTACCCGAAATCACAATCGCCTATGAAACATGGGGAAAGCTGAACGAGGACCGAAGTAACGTGGTGGTCATCAATGCCGGACTGTCCGCTAGCTCGCACGCCAAGAGTCATCAGGTACGGCGGGGTTATACTCCAACAAATAGACAAAGCGGGACACAAGACTTTAAAACACTCTGGTGGTCCTTCCTTAAAAGACACAGAAAAAGACAAAAACTATTTGGTTAGACATATAAACATAGTCGGCAGCTGGCATAACGGAGAAAGCAGATGTTATCTTGATATGTAATCTAAAACCAAAAACTTAATATATTACTCGTGACATTTGTTTTTGTGTTTACTTTGAAAATACATATATTAGTACTGCTAAATTTAGGTATTTCACTTAAAATGTTTGGTGGAAAGTATGAGCTCGAAACCATTAATGATAACGAATATGTAAATCAATTGAAATCTTACCCAAGTTGTAATGAAAATATTGTTTTACTTCGTGATCGCTTCCTTATCAACAAACTAGCTAGAGACCAAACTATTTCTGTCAACGAAACAATTACTTGGCATTATGTTTGCTCTTTTATCTGCGGTCTGTAGATACCGTTACGAAACAATGTACCCAGTAGAACCCGGATTACGTTTGTCTTGATCGGACCTAGATGGACTTTGTAACCAAGTTCTATATACTGACATTGTGTTATATAAACCTGTCTGAGTGACCGCAGTCGTGACAGTTCCTGGACAAGGGAAATATTTCAGATTAAATATTTAGTGTATGTAAACAACAGAGAGATAACGTCACACAATAAAATTATCATTCATGTCAACAAAGACACTTTTGATTTTTGCTGAAGAAACGAAGATGACGTTGTGGTTACCAATATAATTTGCTCTCACTATGTAGGAACAGCTAATCGGTAGTGTAAAATATTTTTACAAGTAACTGAACCATGACGAGACTGTGGTCGTTTAAGCATGTTATAACCGTGACGAGACTGGTCATTTAAGCATGTTAAAACCGTGACGAGATTGTGGTCATTGAAGCATGTTAATACCGTGACGAGACTGTGGTCATTGAAGCATGTTAATACCGTGACGAGACTGTGGTCATTGAAGCATGTTAATACCGTGACGAGACTGTGGTCATTGAAGCATGTTAATACCGTGACGAGACTGTGGTTGTTGAACGGCATGCGATCTAAATCATAACAAGACTGAAGGCATTGAACCAAGTTAATATAAGACTGTCGCATTTTACCATGTTACTAAATTTGGTTCATGTTTAAGTACACATATTCTGGATTCACTTCATACTAAAGTAGGGGGCCTGGCTAGCCCTAATGACACGCCTGCCGAGCTATATATATATTGATTTGTCCCTCTGTACCTTGACCCTTTTCTTGACCCACACTATACAACAGTGTCAAGCGTGATGGTGAGATAAGCAGTACCGTGTATACTGTGACCTTTCCAGTTTACATAAACGCTGCAACGTGATCAGCTGCCCTAAATACAGATTAGAAGTCACTTTCTTAGTTATGGTAGTTCTAAACAGAGACAGTCGCTTCCTTGTCGTAGGTCCATCTTCAATAAAGCAATGTTGCCACGATTTCAGTTATCATGGCAAATTCGTATGAAAATAACCCTTTTCAATAAGTGTTTGAGTAGTTCAGCGTCTTCCAATGATACTTATATATTGTCCTGAATTCTATCCCCGTAAGCTTGTAACGGAAATTGTGGCTCAGTTGCAGTGTCATTTAAGTACTTTTATGCAATGCAAGGGAAAAGGATAGTATTAATTCTGGTATAATGTTGTGTACATATATCCGTACAAAGTAATACACCAGTATATTTGCAGAGATTTTGATCAAATTGATTCCTATACAGATAACCATATAGTAAAAATATCACTTCTTCAAACTAATCATGCATGAATTATGACCCCAAATGCTAGAATCCATGTAAAAAAGCTAACACCTACAGCAAACCATGCTGTAAATACGATATCATAGGTTCGTCCTGGTCAGTGAAAATTCTTTCCCAAGCTTGAATACGTGACAAACGTATGGAATCTACACCATGCCAAGGACATTGATATTATTGAAAACGTCCAAAGGAGTGCTACAATGTTGATACCTGGGTTCAAGAACTTATCTTATAAAGAATGTCTGGAAAGACAGGATCTTACGACTCTGGAACATCGAAGGATGAGAGGAGACATGATAAACACTTTTAAAAGTTATGAACAATATATATGATAAGAGAGCTACTGAAAATTTATTTGTGTACCACAACCACAACAAGAGGGCATTTTCAAATACTGTATAAAAACATTCGCGATTAGACATTAGGAAACATTTCTTTAGTCAACGAACTGTAAATTTGTGGATCAGCTTGCTCTAGCAATGCTACTACAGTCAGACAGTTCAAAGTTTTATTTGATGAACATTATAAAATTAATTTAAAATGTTAGCGTTTACTGAAGTCACGGAATAGCACCAGAAGTAATATTATCACAATGATTTTTTGTGAATTGTTAAATATTGAAATGGACAAAGAGGCTAGCAAGCATGCGTCCATCATGTATCGTAATAAATGATGTACAACTTCAGAATTTTTAGGTACCATTTCATATCAAATATGATTTGGTTTGGCACACTCTAAACGTTCTCGATTTGATCATTCTGATGTTTAACCACAATCCATTTTTCCTTTTCTTTTGTGCATATCGTTATTATTAACGTCTTTTACCCGTATTGTGTTTTCATTATAGGTTTTATCTTGTAGTACGTTTTATCACTATCAAGTTTTTGTCTTGTATTTTTGTTAGCGGGAATTTTATATAGATTCAGCATTTTGGTTGGTTTTTAGAATTTATATTAATCAAATGTGCACGATATTCTGAAAATCACACTAGCATTAAACACATTAACTTTGTAAGTGAACTTAACGATTGTCTTTACAGGATAACATGTTGCCTGGTTGGTGGGAGAAATTTGTGGGATCTGGATGTGCTGTAGATACAGATAAATACTTTGTTATCTGTATGAACAATATAGGCAGTTGTTACGGATCGACGTAAGTGTTGTTTATTTATTGTTTTATTAACATCCTTAAGGATCAAAGTGATGAAAGCTTACGTAGATTGAGACATTCAGTTGGTCTCTCTATATTTCGTTAACAAATTTCCCTGATTTAGTTTAATAATTCTTTTATTTCCAACGTTTGCAAAATACCAGTACAATTATAAATATGAAAAACAAGAAAAAAACAAATAATAAAAAAATAAATAAACCTCCAAAAGAACAAACTAGAAGTCTCTACCAATTCCTCTCCCTATTGCAAGTAACTCAATAGACCTTTTAAATGTAAATATGATTTCTCCTCGTACAAGTTACTCATTAAAACTTTATAATGTAAAAATGATGTCTCCCCAGTACAAGTAACTCATTAAACCATTATAACGTAAAAAATGACTTCTCCCCAGTACACACGACTCAATAGACCTTTATAATGTAAATATGATTTCCCCTGGTACAAACGACTAAAACAATTATTTCTATAGGATTGCGTTTTTACTTAGGTTTTGTATCCGTAATGATTACAACTGAAACTTACAATATTTTAGACAATGAAATATATGTTTATGTTGGTATATTACTAACGTGACAAACAGCATTTGATATTACATAGTTTTCCTCTCACAATATGGTTTTAGTATGATGGAAAATAGATAAATATGTGGTAATTTGTGACATTATTTCAGCTCTGACAGAATGAGGTGTTACAATACAGCATTCCTAGTACATTTATAAATATTACTTAGAGATACACGTAGAAGACCTACCTATCAGATAAGGGCCCAATCCTTCCACACGAAATGTTATATATATATTGGTTTCATGATCAACAACTCATGAGTGGGCGCTTTTGACTTTTTTTTTTTTTTTTTTTTTTGTATTTTTCATTTCATGCTTCCCACAGAAATATATCAAACTAGTTAAAACAGTTTCACATACCGGTATTCATGAAACATCCAATCATATCATATAAAATTTGTAGAACATACATATTTCACCCTAATGATGTATTATAACTTATCCTATCTAACATTTTAGGGGTCCATCTTCTGTCAACCCTCTCACTGGAAAGGTAACTATACACATTTTCATATTTCTTGTTACTCTTTTCGATGGTTGAGTCGATTTGGTGTCAAAGTAAAATTTCTTAAAGTCTACGACTAAGCTGGTATAATCAAAACCTTTTTCACAAAAATGTCTAGAATTCAAAAGGATGGTTTTTGTTGCAGCAATATGCCACCACCTTCCCTGTGATCAGTATAGACGACATGGTCAATGCCCAGTTTTTGCTGCTTGATCACCTTGGAATTGAGAAGGTAGGCTTAAATCATATACTGAGAGATAGATATACACAAACAGGTTAAAATACGGAAATACAAAAGATAATAAACTTTTAACTGACTGTCCGTTTTACTGTAGATATAATGGTATATTACGATACATTATCTATTGCTTTACATTGGTGACCAATTCTGATACCTATGTCTGTTCTAGATCTACAGCAGTGTTGGATCTTCATTAGGAGGCATGTGTTCCTTAACGTCAGCATCACTGTACCCTCATCGAGTTGAAAGGTAAATACATGTAGTTACGATATAGTTCCATGTGGGATTTCTAGGATTAAGTATCTAGTCAAGTATATAAACTCAGTCGAGGAGCAAAAACTAATAATGAGATCACTGTAATGATACTTCTCCTTTAGATATTTTAGAGAAAATGCACTTTATAATTGTACAACGCCACGTCGTTTTTGTTTCTCTGTATTTGCTATTTTACTAAAGTAACACGTTGGGAGTTATCTATCCTGCATCACCATATTTGTTGTTTATCGTTTCGTTTCCATCTTCTTTTAAAGTATAATGTAAAACAATACACAATTTTCGGATTGATTTATGTGACGAGGATTTAGAATGAGAATATTGATTATCAAGACCCTTTTGTCACAGTACTCTCCTAATATTACGCTGCTGTTGCCATGACATCAACATCAACTATCCGATCTATAAATAATAATAGTTTCATTCATCTTAAACCGGTTTTCTGAAGCCTAATATGACCAGATACGTTTTCATGTTATCAACTACCCAGTTCACAACATTTAAGTGAGACTTTGTATTAACAATACCTTACTTTGGCATCCTTAAACAATGCGATGTAATAATAGCATTAAATCCATCATTTATACTAATCCAAACCTGTAGGAGGGGAGACAACTTAAATAAAACACTAGCTAAACTGATTTTAACGAAACGTTGTGCAGTCGTCCCTTGTATCTAGTACTCGTGCAGTTCCACTATAGAAGGTCATGAAAAGTCCTATTTACCCGCTATACGAATGTCATTTGCTTGGTCATGAAGGTCAATTTAACAACTAAATAAAGATTTTACAAAAGACAAGTGATTAGCAACATTTAATACAAATTAAAAGTTAAATGAATTTTGTAATTTCTACATGTCAGATAATTTTTAAAAGAACTTCAAGCACATGTACATATTTTACACAGTTTCACTTCTCGAATGAATTAAGACGTATTATTGGTATGCAGGTAGCTTATAGAGGAAATGTCACGGTAAGGTTTCATGAATGTAGATTATAATCAAGGAAGATATTCATCAATGTTAATATGTCATTATTACTATACCATGCAATCTAAGTACATAAATAAAATTTACCTAACCTTTGTTACCGTACTGTTTGTAGGGTGGTGTCCATATCCTCCTGTGCTCAGTCCCATCCTACATCCATATCCATGCGTTACCTGCAGAGAAAGACAATAATGAGTGACCCGAACTGGAACAAAGGGTATTATTACAATGGAACATTCCCGAAGATTGGCATGAAACTAGCAAGGTAAGAGACACGCTTTGTTCTTTTTTTATAGATATATCTACATAAGGGCATGGATTGGGCGACTGATTATTTGTTAGAATCTAAGCAATTGTTATCATTTACAAACAATAAGATAAAAAACAAAACGAAATGTAAAAAAAAATATTACGACACAAGCTTTATTTAGTCAAAAGCACATTTGAATCTTGGAGATTTTTTAAAAATTCCTTCACTTACTGCTGGCTACTCAAATCCATCGTACTTTTTCTTGATGTCGATAAGCATTGGAACATATGTTTTGATATCTAAATATCAACTCACTTTTCTTTCTCGTGGCCTTTACCTAGTTTTTTATAAGTCGAAACCTTTAGAATGACTGGATAGTTTTGACTTTAGTGATAATAAATATCACAAGGCCAAAGAACAGTTGCCACGTACTAGATACATGCTGTTGACATAAAATCACTTCCTTCTGGTAGGGAGATTGCAACCTTGACCTACAGAAGTGGTCCGGAGTGGGATCAGAGGTTCGGGCGGGGAAAGATCGATGAAAACGTCTGCCCGTCCCTGTGTCCTTCTTTTCTTATCGAGAGTTACTTGGAACACCAAGGCGAGAGCTTCTCTACCAAGTATGACCCAAACTCTCTTCTCTACATTTCAAAGGTAGGTTTAGTATATAGATATACACAAACAATGTATTTTTCAATACCGAACTATTCTGTACGTGTATGAAAATATTAATTATTTCTACATATCCGGGATAAGATGAAAGAGGTATTTCATAAAGAAAAAGCTACTATTGTCTATATTGTGTGACGTCGACTATGATCTGTCATGTCCCCTCCATGTGATTAAACACGTGTTTATATTCTGTGTCGTAGACTATGGATCTGTTTTATATGTCATGTCCCCTCCATGTGATTAAACACGTGTTTATGTTATGTGTTCTAGGCCATGGATCTGTTTGACATGTCAGAGGGATATCCCTCCCTTCACGCTGGTCTCTCCACCGTTAAATGCCCTACGATGGTTCTAGGTGTTCAGACAGACATTCTCTTTCCCATATGGCAACAGCGTCAACTGGCACGGATATTAAAAGAATCCGGTTTGTATTTTATACAATTCCTTTTATCAAACTGAATGATAAATGAATGACGATACTTAACGAATGAATGGTAATAGAGAAAAGACTATTCTCCGTGTGTCCTGATCGCAGTAAGAAGACAAGTCATTTTTGACATTTTCCTTCTCCTTTCCTTGATTTATAAAACAATTTTATAATATCACGCTTTTATTGTTGTTTAATGAAGGGTTATATGCACAATAACTGCATGTGTTAAGGTGTTTAACAGTTTATAATGTTTGAATTTTTATTGTTGTACAGGGAATCAAGCAGTGACATTTTATGAGTTGGATTCACTTTTTGGACATGACACGTTTTTGTTGGATCTGAATTGTGTAGGAGCAGCAGTAAAGGCAAGTGTAATACAATATCAAACAATCATATGAAATGAAACATCATCCCACCGTTTTCTCCCCTTCAAAGCTAAATAACAACGAACATCATTATCTTCGATAATTTGCTGAAAAAAGTTTCATATTTTTTGAAAGATGTCAAACATTTCAGCTTTACTCATTTTTTCACAATTTTTATTTTATAGGGATTCTTGGAAACTGACTTGCATAACAAAGGTCATGCAGGGAAAGCAAAACCATTCACAAGAAAGGCATGAATGTTCTGAGGAAGGAAAGACGACGGACTTCATTTTGCTTTTAAAAGAAAGAAAACTGTAAATTCACAAGTCAAGCAAAGGACCTGATAAACAAATATCAATCACAATTTATTGTCATGTATGCTTTATGTAACAGAGAATATTGGTGTGGCATGATTTGTGTAAAGACAAAATATCTTAAGGTAAAAGGATTAATTTTGCAAGTGTAATGAAATAAAGTACATTAATTTTGTTATCGTTATATGACAAAGCATTCTGTTATTTATAAAACACCGTGGACACTAATTTGAAGTAAGGTTAAGATCACAAATAGAGGCAGAATCAAATCCATTTTGCAAAAGACAATGGTCTATTTCCTTGTGTGGTATGGAAATGGGCGTGATCGATGCTTTTATAACCCCTGGTGCTTTCATTGTTGTTAACCTTTTTCTCGTTTTGGTCATTTGGAAACCCGACATCACTTACTTGGATCGACCAAGTAGTAAGTATTGTCGCTGAAGAAAAAGACGCTTATCCTTCTGGAGAACATGGTCAAAGTTCTTTCTTGCAATTTTCCACGGGTCTCCATGAAATGTTTTTCTTTTTGTTCATGTTTTGTTGTATCGAATTTAAGTCAGAAGGAAGATGTTGTTGACATGTCGGTATACTCATTGTTATGTTTATTTGCTGTCTATGTAAACACAAGGACCCTTAGAGATTGACTCTTAGGGTGTAAATGTGCAACTGGCTTTTCATTTTAATATCTTCATCTTTATGTATATTCTTCCATAGAAAAATACTTTAACCTGAGTAAGGCTTCAGTGTCATGGAATTTTTATCGGTTTCAGATTTAACCTTTTTTTTCATTTTTTTTTATTTATGTCTTCATTGTTCATTGTTTGTTTTTTCACAATCTTTCATTATTTTTACACCATCGCCAAGTGAATATTTTTCAAGTGAGATAATGTTGGCCTTAACTTACTTTTCTATGAATATTAACAATTTCAGCTGCTGAGCTAAATCACACCTGTTTTAGTGATTATCTTAGTTTATCCCTTCATGTTTCGAGCGTTTAGTGCAAATATATGTTGTTACATAACACTTACTATTGTTATGATAATTCCTAAAAATTATGTCTATATGCACTTTTCTTTAATTATTTCAACGTTTAATGCTCTGACAACTAACTGAAAATGCAATGTTGTCATATAGAGTTATGTCGCTTCCCATATAGAAACGTCTTAACAGGTCGATTTATGTAAAACTGTTTATATAACCAATACGTTGTATGATTATTGTGCAGGTCATTTTGACATTTCTCAGAATTGTAAGGTATAAGACAGAACAGTTTTCAATATTTTCAATATTTCCTCGATAAATTAGTAACTAGTAATTAGTAACATGTGTATATATATACACATATTAATGCTAGTCCTGGTTCCTTAATTAGTACTAAGTATAGTGCAGGTTTGATAAGTCGGTATAACTTTCTATATCCAAACATGCATATGTTTGATGATTATAGTGTATGTTAATGCATTTTTTTTTAAATTAGGTGTACTCTTGCTATCATCCCTGAAAGAAAGAAACATACACCCGGTTAATTTTCTATTTCCTAAAACATTTTATTTTTGTTTCTCATCGAGATACCAATCACTGATCAAAAAATTGAAGAGAGCAAAAGTGATCGTAACCCCTGGAATATTGAGAATGAGCGAAAGTGACCGTAACTCCCTGAGTATTGAGGAACGAAAGTGATCATAACCCCTGGAGTATTGGGGATGACTTTAGTCGACAACACCATTGTCATTTTGTCCTTTGCATCTTTAATATATGTAACAAAATGTTATTTTAACTGTGTTTATGTCCAATATTAATACCTATGAAAAGGCAAATATGTTCGTAAATACAGAAATAAACTGAGATTTTGGTATACATGAACCATCAGTAGAGTATGTTGTGATATACAGGTTACCTCTCTCAATGTGAAAATTTATAACCTCTCAATACACAACTCTTACACTCTCATCAACTGATGGCTTTTATCTGTATAATAAAACAGTTTAAGTACAACTTTGTACGTGTCTGAAAGCAATTCGTTTAATAAAGAATCAAGAAGTTTGTGTAAGAAAATAATGTGTTTATGTGAGAGAAAATATTGAATTTGTGCGAGACCATGAAAAGAGTGACCATTTTATCTAGATTTATAAAATAATTGTAAATTCCACGTTAATGAGATTCCTTCAGTTTCTGTTGTTGACTTGAAAATGCTTGTTAGTGCGTGGATGACATCAATATAAAACTTTCCATGATGAATAGGAGCGTTTAATCATGTTATACGCTGTACATATAAAGGTTATGTATTTTTTGTGATCTGTGGTTTAAATGCAGCATATTTCAACATATCTGCTTTGTGATAATTTGGTATTGTCGAACTGTTTACTATGCATGGCTGCATTTGAAGTGTAATGTGTATTGTCACGTGTTAGTAAACACGTGTAATTGTTTTCCAGATGATCGATCTATAATTAAAAAATTGATGAATGTAGCGATAAAGTTGTTTACCTTTGCATAATTAACTACTTAATCAATATTCTGTATATTATTTTGTTTAAGAGAAAAAAAAGTTCTATGCGTTATGCTTATAATAAGACAGTTGATTACGTCACCCTGCCTTTAAAGCTTGTGTACATTGATATCATCTTGAATTAAGGTCTACCACACCTATTTCCTTCGCCCCTGCTTGAGTGGAGTTACAATGAAGCAACCAAATAGCGTCTTCTTTATGGAATGTCAACTCTTACTCTTCAGTGACGTTATCAATGGCATGACTTCATAAAACCATAGGGAAATGTGTGTGTGTGTGGGGGGGGGGGGAATCAGAAGACATCATCATTTTTTTTCTGAATTTCTCTCAAGACTTTACAACAATTGGCATGTATTAAACACAACCGTTTATGTGAAAATACTTTTTTTTTTATTTTTGATCCGAAACTAGATTTCGAATGTGACATTTTTAATAATGTGTTATGTATACGTGGTGATGAAGACGTTAATGGATTATGACTTAAACAAAATTTACAGGATATGAAAGCTCTTATACTATCAAGCCTTGTAATGGTTAGGCACGTGCTTTAAAAGTATTAACGTTCTCAACGGAATAATGATGCATTAAGTAAGGAGGGATGGGTAGCATGCAGGTAGAACCTATGTATAATTACTCTTCAGGTAAAATCTGTACTTCACAGACACCATTGTATATCCATCTACATCCTTGGAACGATCGTCATATTGTATTTAATGTTATTTCAAAAGCAAACTTGGTAAAAAATACATGCACTTACGTTAATTGCACATTTTAATGAATCACACTACAAGATACAGCTGTTTCGTCTTTCTAGGACCCGTCAGAGATGCTGCATCATACAGCTGTTTCGTCCCTCTAGAACTCGCCAGTGATGCTGCATCATACAGCTGTCCGTCCTTCTAGAACTCGTCAGTGATGCTAAATCATACAGCTGTTTCGTCTTTCTAGAACTCGTCAGTGATGCTAAATCATACAGCTGTTTCGTCCCTCTAACACGCGTCAATGGTTCTGAGAGCCTATATTTTTTTCGCAATTTTCATAAATGAGATGATTTTAGTACACATTGACTGTATCAAGTCATCCCAACCGGATAGTTTTGAAATTGAGTTCAATATTATTGATTTCCTTTGAAAAAATATATGAGAATAATAATCAGAAACACGATGTGCATTTAAGTGTAAAGCATGAGCGCTTTCATGTATATATTGAACCGGATACTGAGCTATTGACATTTTCATTATATATATACATATATAAGAAAAGTTAAAATCAGAGTGATGTGAACGCTTAGTATAGTTCTGTTATCTGATGTACAAACGCTGACATCACATAGATCAACAAGACGTCAACAAAACATTAAATCCAGAATGAAATTAAGTCCTGTGTATATCACCAAGATTTACATTTCACTGATGGAAGGCAGCGATGCATGTAAATGAAGAGCATAATCACCACTCTCTCTCGATAAATTGAAAAAATTTAAAGTGAAAATCCTTTCAAATCACTTCAAAGTTTTTATCATCCGGGCCATAAAATATATTTCGTAACTTTGATTTATTTCATTTGAAATTTATGACAGTCACGCTTACATACTTTATGTTATGGTTGAAAGCAAGGGACAGATTAATATAAAACGGAATTTTCTGTGTAGCAATTATCGCGATCAGGAAGTATTTTGAAATGGGGGCGATTTTATAAGTCAGTAGCGTAATTATGAAAAGAAGTGGACAAGGCGAGAAATGTCAAACTACTGGTAATTGTTGTCCAACGATCTCTTCGTTATCAGACATTCTTCGAATATATCCGACATTTACTGGAAAAGCGTCTTTACATGAGATTGAAGTCGATATTTTTTTTATTTATTTCTTTAAGCAAATCAAAGAAATGACGTAAATTGGATCACGTGTTTCTTTCAGATCACGTGTTTCTTTTAGTTCAGTTTTTAATTTGTCGATTCATTTTATCAGTTTTCTGCGATGAGGGATTCTTCCGGTTTGAGAATAGATTTGTAGACTTTGATAGATTTTATTTTTTCTTCTTTTAGACATATTCAGTTGTTACTCTATGTCATTTGTCCGCGAAAACTCGCGTCGCGTTGACAAGATTTGTTCCTTCTTCAATCAATGGACAGACTAAAGTGACCGCTAAGCATCAAGACTAATATTTAACACATAAGGTAGGAAAGATTGATGAAAATGGTTAGAGAAAAATTATCACTAAGCATTAGGACCAATTTTGTAAGCACAAGGTGGGGCTAGGAATAAGGAAGGAAAGGTTGAAGAAAATGCTCAGAAAAATTATCACTAAGCATATTGTATACACAAGGGGCTAGGAATAAGTTAGGAAAGATTGATGATATTTTGAAGGAGAGAAATGACGACCAAACATTAGGGTCAATACAGAGGAACGACGACAATAAACTAGATACATCACGGCAACAACAGCTTGGCATGATATTAAATGTTCCAGTAGAAGTCTTTAGAGTTATATTTGGATAATCAGTTTCCGTCAATCTCTCATCGTCATGGCAATGTCAGTCTGTTATGGTGTGGCACAGTCGACCCGTCATAGAATGACAATGTTAATTGGTCATGGTGTGGCTCCACCAATCTATCATGGAATTACACTGTCAATTCGTCATGGTGTGGCACCACCAATCTGTCATGGAATGACAATGTTAATTCGTCATGATGTGGCTCCACCAATCTGTCATGGAATGACAATGTTAATTCGTCATGGTGTGGCACCACCAATCTGTCATGGAATGACAATGTTAAATCGTCATGGTGTGACACCACCAATCTGTCATGGAATGACAATGTTATTTCGTCATGGTGTGGCTCCACCAATCTGTCCTGGAATGACAATGTTAATTCGTCATGATGTGGCTCCACCAATCTGTCATGGAATGACAATGTTAATTCGTCATGGTGTGGCACCACCAATCTGTCATGGAATGACAATGTTAAATCGTCATGGTGTGACACCACCAATCTGTCATGGAATGACAATGTTATTTCGTCATGGTGTGGCTCCACCAATCTGTCATGGTGTGATGCCAATATTAACCTGATGTGGGTATATCGAGACAGCAAACAAAAGGACGACTTAAGTCCCAAGATTTTGTGAAGGATTACACAAAATATATCAATTAATGCTGAAATTAAACTGAATGATACACTTCTTTTGTCCTTCAGTGAGGTAATTTAATATTCAATAACAGCAAAAATGTGGTTGACATAGGAAAGTCCGTGTGGAAACACAATGCTAGACTGAGTCAAGGGATAGTTTTTCATTATATATCATATATATTTATTATTTTTATAGATAATATAAAATGGTCAGTAAGTGAGTTGTGGAATTTCATGCACATGGAAGTGAAAATATACCCGTGTGTATGTATATAAATGTTACTAGAAGGATACGATGAATATCCGTTCTTCCTGCAGTGTGCATCATCGCGAAAGGTGGCGTGAGGAAGGGCAAATTTTATTATTACTGTTACTTTAACATATAAGAAAACTACTCATTGCACAACAAAGGCCAAACAAGCAGTTCAACTTATGTTAACCACTCTTGTTGGTCCGGATTGGAACACGATGGTAGTCGTACTATTAGGGTACCCGTGGGAAGCGCTCGTATTCGGGCACGCGACCCTTACCGTTTCACGTCCGTTTAAGGAATCGAACCCCAGACGTGTAGATGATAGACGGGAACGTTACCATTGCTCTACCCGGCCACCAAATACAAGTGTATGGATGCGTTCCCGGAATAATGTATATGTGCATGTTTGTATGTACCCGGAAGTGTGCACGGACGAAGTGTCTGTGTTCTATAAAAGTGTTTATGTATACACCACATACCTAACATATAGGACATGTAATTAGTATATGGATGTATATCTACATGTGTTATTAAGGGATCATATATCTACATATATATATGTCTACACAAATTTGAAAAAATAGTCAACAATATTCTTTTTTCACGCCTGTAGCACGTGAACACGGCCTTGTAAGAAAGTTTTTTAGTCGATACAAACCTGTTTGACTTACAGAGCGTTACGGGTCGGTATAAAACCAGCGAGCTCATCATAGTGTGTACGAACTTCAGTAGATCTTTTACAGCTTAAATGTACAGATCCCAGAGGTGAAAGACAGGTTTCCATTCTTTCATTTGATAAAGGTAAGCTTGATTTAAATCGTTATATATGTATATATATATATATATAGATAATTAATAGGTAATTAACTTCATGAAAAAAAGTCCAAGGCATGATTTGCTGTATATGGAAGTTATCATTTCTTGTCATAAAACGACAGTTGGTGATGGTAATGTACAGAGATGTATCAATTCTATCTAGCGTTCCCAGCGGTAATGTAACACCGGTTCCTTTGAGTTTTCCCTGTGGCAATGTAACACCGGTTCCTTTGAGTTTTCCCTGTAGTAATGTAACATCGGTTCTTTGAGTTTTCCCAGTGGTTATGTAACATCGGTTCCTTTGAGTTTTCCCTGTAGTAATATAACATCGGTTCCTTTGAGTTTTCCCAGTGGTTATGTAACACCGGTTCATCTGAGTTTTCCCTGTGGTAATGTAACACCGATTCCTTTGAGTTTTCCCTGTGGTAATGTAACATCGGTTCATTTGAGTTTTCCCTGTGGTAATGTAACATCGGTTCATTTGAGTTTTCCCTGTGGTAATGTAACATCGGTTCATTTGAGTTTTCCCTGTGGTATTTTGAAATTTAATTCAAGGATCATAAACCAGAGAGAGAAATGATGGAATGTAGAGTGAAGTATGTATCTATATAGACGTTTAATAACTCCATAAAATTATACATTTTTATTATTGGAGGATCGAAACTTTATTCTGTCTTCATGAAGGATCTGTATAGAACATTCATTATGATGAATACTTTACCTAAAATAACAATTGTCCAAAAATATTCGATTGTTTATAATTGACAAACTGTATGACGAATGATATAGAGATATCATACTATATTAAGTGCCACCACGACTTCTAGGATCAGAATTTCTGATCCCGATTAAATCTTAACTGATTTTTGGTAAAATTTCTTTGTATCTAGATCATAATGTGTGTAAAAATTTGTACTATTTCAATATGAATGGAGACAACGTTTTTTTCTCTCTGGAAATTTTGAAGTTATTTTTAAAAGAACTTGTAATCCTTAGACCAGGAAGTAGAAAATAAATCCACGTCACAGAATTGGTAACAAATATTGTCTAGTTGGAGCAATTATTCTGGATTGAAAACCTTAAGTGTGACTCGTTGTTTGTATATAGATATACACTTCTGTGGATTTATATACATATAAATAACTTGTTTACCTTTGTTAGCTCCGTACGCCATTTAAAGGGTATATGTTATGGTACCTTGTAGATAATAAAGCTTACTTTAATTACACAAGTGTAGTGTTTCCTTCAGAAATGTGATGTGGTATGCAATGTACTTTACCGAGGCCGTAATGCTCCTTTTATGTGTTGACGGGCCGTTAGGAGTGTCATTATAATATTACCAATATATGAGATAATTTTGATGTAGCATTAATCGCATTGAATAAAGTTCACGGTTGACCGGAGTGGCATTAAGTCGATATCACTTTAGTAAAAAATATATAAGTATATATATTGGATAATTACCTATAGAGTCACGTGATACCCGTCATCGGATTGTCAGTACTCTCATATCACTATGACAAAAAACGAGGGTACATCGTTCGGGTCAGGACGAACGTCACATGAGGTACGGTTAATCCTGTATTAACGTAAACGATGGCGCCATTTTGTAATTTGCACGAAACAATTGGGTTATTCCTATTTGTCACAACATAATCACTCCTGTTGTGATAATTATCCGTCCTATTTAACAATATGGTAGGTTTTGGTTACTCGCAATATCGATACACAAACTTTTAAATTAATCATCACGGAGGATGTTTGGGGAAGTATCATACCTAAGGATTTATCATCGATGTAATATTTCTCATTCACATCGTGTTTCTAAATTTCCTTTGAAAAAAATAAACTGATGACAAAATACCTGCTGGTTCCTAATAAATTATCGGTTACATTTTTATACCGTAATAAACACTTTTGAGTGAATATTGATTTCAGCCTATGACTATCGTCTAGTCTTTTGTCATGTTAATAGTAAGAGCGTGGAGTATAAGAAACTCTCACTGTATAAACCCTTGAGAACATTGACCTTCATGATTTAAATAACACATAGGGTTGGGCTCTCATTTTCCGAGAAAACACCATTAGATGTTTCCTTATCTGAACAATCAATCAGCGCACATTATGCAAACATTCCTACATATTCATATCACGTACATAACTTATGAATTACACATCAGAAGTTAGTGGAATATGCAGATGATAGAATCTGTTCCTAGCTGTATCCAGGATATTAATCGTGACATGATAATTAACGAAAAATTGCGCAATATAAACCGAATTATTTTAAAATATTGTCAACGTTTACTGTTTTCATGGTCCATAAACCTGCAGGAGACAGTGTACCTTTTCGTGTATCTAACTGCATATCATACGGGACGACTAATTGTTCAACCTCAGTCCTTGCATGTCGGAAAGAATTTCTCTGGCGTCATCTAGCTGTTAAAGTGATATATGAGAGCCCAACGATAGGCCTGTTGTATTTCTGTGCATGATCGTCTGAGGCGACTAAAAGTTGGTCCGATAGAGAATCGAGGATTTTCTTTTGTGATTTCCACCAATCATCAATGGGGCACCGAGGAGGTCAAAATAGAGTTGTTGCCCATTGCAACACTGACACCTCGATCTTGTCATTTCTTTCCTGTCTGTCCTTACCACTTTTTGTCCGTTTTGAAGGTCGTCTTTTTTTTTTACCCTGGCTGTTTAGAGGACTTTAAACGCGCGTAGAAATACTAGTAAAGAACTAAAACCTGAATAATTAGGTGTTAGTATCAACATGTTTGTCTTAAATGTTGAGCCTTAAGAAAGTACCAACACCAAGGTCGAGGTCAAATCTACAGAAAACTACTCATATCTTCAACACTCAACAGTTTCGGGGATGTCTTATTACCAGAAACACGAAAAAATGAACTTAGAAGCTTTGGCATAAGATTCCATTGTCTTCTACAAAATCGAAGAAATTTGGAAACATCTTGATGCATGTATCAAAAGACTGTCACAAAGTGTATCTAAGCGCACCTTCTGAAAAGAAACAGACCACATATGGCCAAAGTTTCCTGGCTTATTACTTTTTCTAGCTCTTCCGTCTGTGAAAGCACATTAAGACACGACGTCTGGTGTCATGTACGTCTCTGCATCATTCTAATCCATGTTGTAACCCCGAAGATGAATTATTTACAGCAAAATGTTTCTCTATACGTTGCCAATACCTAAAGTCAACACAGTCAGAGAACTTATACCCCGAAATGCTGAAGGAAGATAAAACGGTATCGTTACATACGATATATATTTGTATATTTGTATGAAATCGTTGAAAGTGACACGACTATAACAACATTTTAGCCAGACGTTTTTGTGCAAAATGCGAAGCACTGATTAAATTTTCTCAATTGATAAATTTTATGTTTCAATAAGTGCCCTAAAAGATTCCCATTAAACATTGTAAGATTAGAGATATACATATATGGTATGTTGAACTTTGACAATTTTGCTTAGGTAATCGGAAAGGGAAGGATTTGGAACACACGAACCTTTCGTGCTTGAGAACTTATTTGTATGCAAGAAAACATCTAATCTAGAGTTTAATATTACACGTGTTTGAAGCATGGTCTGTTTACCTTAAATGTCCTTTAAGGATGAAAGCTGATTTTTTTTTAAACTCGACTAAATGTTAGGGAACAAAGTGACATCATGTTTATAGGTCAGCTACAGGGCGTGCACATCTATGTCAAGCGGGGTTATTTTTTAACTTTACCAGCTATGTTAAGGCATGCATGTCCAATATTAGAATGCTGATGGGTACGGGGTGTAGGTGTCAGTTCACACAGTTGACCTGTACAGCGATGTGGAACAAGATATATGAAAAATGATTGTACATCCAGGCATTATATTATTTTAAAGGGTTGATTATACAGACAGCTATAAAATATGTAACATTCCACCCTTACTCTTCTGGTAATATTATCAATGTGAGAACTGCAACTGTCGGGTAACACTGACACACTACTAAAAGTTATTTCCGAGCTATTTCAATATCTATTTTTCATACACACGCAAAAGTTGATCTAGGGCCGACATGACCCAGTGAAGAAGAAAACGTATTGCATGACATTTTATAATAAAACCTTTGGTACAGAGGGGACATAGGTATATTCCTCTATTCTGTGCGTCCGTAATACGTATTAGGTTCGTCCGTAATACGTATTATGTTCGTCCGTAATAGGTATTATGTGCGTCCGTAATAGGTATTACGTGTGTCCGTGATAGGTATTACGTGTGTCCGTGATAGGTATTACGTGTGTCCGTGATAGGTATTATGTGCGTCCGTAATAGGTATTACGTGCGTCCGTGATAGGTATTATGTGTTTATGTAAAAGATAAAAAAAATTTTTTTTCAGATTGTAGAAGAGACAAAAAGTAAATAGCACCTTTCAATGCAAATTTTGAATAAGATACGCTAGAGTCAAATAATGAAACAGCCACATACAGCTGTTTCATCCTTCTAGCTAGAACTCGTCAGTGATGCTACATCATACAGCTGTTTCATCCTTCTAGCTAGAACTCGTCAGTGATGCTACATCATACAGCTGTTTCATCCTTCTAGCTAGAACTCGTCAGTGATGCTACATCATACAGCTGTTTCATCCTTCTAGCTAGAACTCGTCAGTGATGCTACATCATACAGCTGTTTCATCCTTCTAGCTAGAACTCGTCAGTGATGCTACATCATACAGCTGTTTCATCCTTCTAGCTAGAACTCGTCAGTGATGCTACATCATACAGCTGTTTCATCCTTCTAGCTAGAACTCGTCAGTGATGCTACATCATACAGCTGTTTCATCCTTCTAGCTAGAACTCGTCAGTGATGCTACATCATACAGCTGTTTCATCCTTCTAGCTAGAACTCGTCAGTGATGCTACATCATACAGCTGTTTCATCCTTCTAGCTAGAACTCGTCAGTGATGCTACATCATACAGCTGTTTCATCCTTCTAGCTAGAACTCGTCAGTGATGCTACATCATACAGCTGTTTCATCCTTCTAGCTAGAACTCGTCAGTGATGCTACATCATACAGCTGTTTCATCCTTCTAGCTAGAACTCGTCAGTGATGCTACATCATACAGCTGTTTCATCCTTCTAGCTAGAACTCGTCAGTGATGCTACATCATACAGCTGTTTCATCCTTCTAGCTAGAACTCGTCAGTGATGCTACATCATACAGCTGTTTCATCCTTCTAGCTAGAACTCGTCAGTGATGCTACATCAAACAGCTGTTTCATCCTTCTAGCTAGAACTCGTCAGTGATGCTACATCATACAGCTGTTTCATCCTTCTAGCTAGAACTCGTCAGTGATGCTACATCATACAGCTGTTTCATCCTTCTAGCTAGAACTCGTCAGTGATGCTACATCATACAGCTGTTTCATCCTTCTAGCTAGAATTCGTCAGGGAAGGCCTACGTTATTGAAACATAGGAGGCGTCGGAAGAAAATCCAAATTGATCGTTGCAAATGTCTTACCCTAGTTAGGCAGGAACAGTAACTCATGGATTCAATATTTTCCTAAGTTTCGATGATTATTTAAGAAACAATTGCATTCTGTACTAATGGTTCCGACAGAACCCCATGGATTTTGTAAGTTTTCGGAAACAAAACATACAGACTTTAGTAGGTTAATCTGAAGAAACATATCTCAGCGAGTACATATATATGCTACTGAATATAAAATCTCTGCCATCTCCAAAGTATTATGAATTGTCGATCTTCATTTCAGACAGTTAGAACAACACACAAGATGGCGACAGTTCTCCCATTTTCCGGAAGTAACACGGACAAGCAGGTGTTGTCCCGGTATTTGGACATCCCCCAGCCTGATAGGACAGTCCAGGTGGAGTACGTTTGGATCGATGGGACGGGGGTCGGCATCAGGAGCAAGTGCAAAACCATGGACTTCGAACCCCAAAGCCCGAAAGGTAACAAATAGATGTAGGGTCGTTAGCTATGATCAAGGGTTTGCTTGTCAGTGTCCCTATTGGTGCGGTTTGTTTGGTTGGAATAAAAAGGTGAAACTACAAATATATATATTCTAGTTTGCTGTACACTGACACAAACATGATGCATTTACTTTAAAAAAATTGGTATTCACATGAATGTATATATTATGTGGTTAGCACGGATCAATATCCGTTTTGTAATTGTACGCTGTTATGATTAGAAAGAACATGTTTTTAAAAAAAACTTAAATGACATACACATTATGTGGCAATTATCCTTTTTGGTTTTCGGAATATTACGAAAACGAGGGACCAAACGCCTTCCACGAGTTTATATTGAGGGATTACCTTATAAACTACCAGTTTATCCTATACCTCTATACATCAAAAGTATTGAATCTTATTCATGGATAACGATGTTGTAATCGTTTTCCCCCGTTTGGCTTGGACAAATTCTCATTTCCCCCTTCGGTTCGCTGTCCGTTTGTACTGAACAAATTCTGTTTCTTCAAAAAAAATTGGTTCGCATGTCCGTATATGTACTGAGGAACAAATTCGTTTCTGTACCATTGTCGCTGTTTGTACTGAACAAATTCTGTTTCTTCACCATTGGTTCGCTGTCCGTTTGTACTGAACAAATTCTGTTTCTTCACCATTGGTTCGCTGTCCGTTTGTACTTAACAAATTCTGTTTCTTCACCATTGGTTCGCTGTCCGTTTGTACTTAACAAATTCTGTTTCTTCACCATTGGTTCGCTGTCCGTTTGTACTGAACAAATTCTGTTTCTTCACCATTGGTTCGCTGTCCGTTTGTACTTAACAAATTCTGTTTCTTCACCATTGGTTCGCTGTCCGTTTGTACTGAACAAATTCTGTTTCTTCACCATTGGTTCGCTGTCCGTTTGTACTGAACAAATTCTGTTTCTTCACCATTGGTTCGCTGTCCGTTTGTACTGAACAAATTCTGTTTCTTCACCATTGGTTCGCTGTCCGTTTGTACTGAACAAATTCTGTTTCTTCACCATTGGTTCGCTGTCCGTTTGTACTTAACAAATTCTGTTTCTTCACCATTGGTTCGCTGTCCGTTTGTACTGAACAAATTCTGTTTCTTCACCATTGGTTCGCCGTCCGTTTGTACTGAAGAAATTCTGTTTCTTCACCTTTGGTTCGCTGTCCGTTTGTACTGAACAAATTCTGTTTCTTCACCATTGGTTCGCTGTCCGTTTGTGCCGGACAGATGATCACTCTTCACCATAGATTCGGTGCTTGTTTAGCATGTTACATTTTGTATTCATTACCCATTGCTACTTTAATAGGTAAACATACTCCCTATTAACACCTTCTAACATAACGATAGGGCTATCACGTGATTTGTGTACCGACTGAAGACCATCAGATATGTAAAAGTGGAAAGAAAAGGTCAAACTAAAACATAAAGCTATTACCACGTTGATTATGGTATCTTCTTATAAACAGTAAGCGTAATCTGTAAGATTCGTGCAATTAGTCTGAAAAAGACGGCATGTATCAAACTGATCATGGCGAACTTAAATACGCTCATCAGACGTCGCGCCGATAGGCTGTATCCCAAGCTTGACGAGGTAAGTTAAGAGCTACATCAATGCAAGTTTGCAAAACTTAATGAGAATACCACGACATTCTTTACAATGATTAAGTACTTGCGAAAAGCTTAATCTCACAACACAACAAATAGGAGAGATGCAGAATGTTGATATGCTCCGATTTTGACTTGTGGTTCTGTCGTCATTTCTCCGTTTCTCATCTGATATTATGCGGATTTGACATCAGATGTAGTGACGGGTGTCCAGTTAAAAACATCAGATGTTGAGACGGGTGTCCAATTAAAAACATCAGATGTAGTGACGGGTGTCCAATTAAAAACATCAGATGTTGAGACGGGTGTCCAATTAAAAACATCAGATGAACTGACGGGTGTCCAATTAAAAACATCAGATGAACTGACGGGTGTCCAATTAAAAACATCAGATGAACTGACGGGTGTTAAAGTAGAAACATCAGATGTAGTGACGGTTGTCGAAGTAGAAACATTTGATGAACTGACATTACAAAATAACCACTCAAACCTACAATGGCATAGAAATTCCGTGTCAAGGACGAGAGTAAACATTCAGAATAAAACAACAAAGATTAAGATCAAAATTCCGACTCGGATTCTACAACACAATGACAACATATAGATTATGTGAAAAGGACAAGAATAGCGGCGACAGAAGGCGTGTTATCATTTGTCCGTATCTTCCATTATCGTCATTTATACTCAATCAAAATTTTTGTTATTTGTTTGAAAGCTGAGTGTGTTTTACATATATGTATATATTGTTATTACAAGTCCAAAACAGGAGATAGGGCGATCATGTCGTTTTATTCTCTTCATATAGCTAATACATGTGCTCTCGTCGCCTGGCTGATTGCCGGTGTGGGTATCATTTGTACATAGATTTGTTTTCTGTGTTGTTTATAAACAGGTTGGTAATGATACATGCGTTTTGTTGTTCAAAAACCAGATATGATTGTATTCGTTATCATATCAAACATTTCAGATTCATTCAACAGTGAAATTAAGGTTTTGCTCAATAACAATAAAATCACAGCATGTTACATGCAACTTAATAAATGATGCTAGCGAGTTGTTAAGGTAGTTTTATAATAAGAGCAGCGTTGTTCATACAAATGACACAACAACTGTAATTCTTATCGGTGTTTGATGTATACCTCTTGTGTATGCGCGCTTCAGTGACTACGCGGATGTTACCAAGTGCATCGGAATCATAATAGACATGCGCGGAACAGTGGTTGATTTAATGAAATTAATATACAGCATAAAAGCATAGATATAAAGAGTGTGTGTCTTTCATATCATTCCAGAACATCATCACAAAGAAATATCATTATCGACAGTGATTTCCTGTTTGACACATGCAGATTGAACTATTAAAAAAACACCAATTCATACTGGATGATCTTCTCAGTAGAATGTTAATGGTAACCTCGATGACTAGAAAATTATCAAGAATCTATTTTTCTGATTGAGGATGAGATCGTGTGTTACAAAAATGAAAAAACCTACATCTGAATACATATCAATAATATCTCGTAGCTTTCATGTAGCCAACTGATGGAGAATAGGCAACGCCCTAGGTAGGTGTAATGAAGGATAGGACACGCCTTAGGTAAAGTGTAATGGAGAATAGGACACGCCCTAGGTAAAGTGTAATGGAGAATAGGACACGCCCTAGGTAGGTGTAATGGAGAATAGGACAAGCCCTAGGTAAAGTGTAATGGAGAATAGGCAACGCCCTAGGTAGGTGTAATGGAGGATAGGACACGCCCTAGGTAGGTGTAATGGAGGATAGGCCACGCCCTAAGTAGGTGTAATGGAGGATAGGCAACGTAATAGGTAAAGTGTAATGGAGAATAGGACACGCCCTAGGTAGGTGTAATGTAGAATAGGCAACGCCATAGGTTAAGTGTAATGGAGGATAGGCAACGCCCTAGTTAAATTGTAATGGAGAATAGGACACGCCCTAGGTAGGTGTAATGGAGGATAGGCAACACCCTAGGTAGGTGTAATGGAGAATAGGCCACGCCCTAGGTAGGTGTAATGGAGGATAGGCAAAGCCTAGGTAGGTGTAATAGAGAATAGGCAAAGCCTAGGTAGGTGTAATGGAGAATAGGCAACGCCCTAGGTAGGTGTAATGGAGGATAGGCAACGCCCTAGGTAGGTGTAATGGAGAATAGGCCACGCCCTAGGTAGGTGTAATGGAGAATAGGCCACGCCCTAGGTAGGTGTAATGGAGAATAGGCAACGCCCTAGGTAGGTGTAATGGAGGATAGGCAACGCCCTAGGTAGGTGAAATGGAGAATAGGCCGTGCCCTAGGTAGGTGTAATTGAGAATAGGCAACGCCCTAGGTAGGTGTAATTGAGAATAGGCAACGCCCTAGATAGGTGTAATGGAGAAAAGGCAACGCCCTAGGTAGGTGTAACGGAGAATAGGCAACGCCCTAGGTAGGTGTAATGGAGGATAGGCAACGCCCTAGGTAGGTGTAATGGAGAATAGGCAGTGCCCTAGATAGGTGTAATGGAGAAAAGGCAACGCCCTAGGTCGGTGTAACGGAGAATAGGCAACGCCCTAGGTAGGTGTAATGGAGGATAGGCAACGCCCTAGGTAGGTGTAATGGAGAATAGACAACGCCCTAGATAGGTGTAAAGGAGAATTGGCAGTGCCCTAGGTAATGTGTCATCAGGATACTGTGATTTTATCCAAATAATGATACCACCTCTTTTGGTTTTGCTGTTGGTAATTCATACATAATACGCCATATTCCACAGCTTTTGTTGTCCTGATCGTTCTATAGTAAGCATCTCTTGTTACAGATTGTCCGGTATGGAACTTTGACGGATCAAGCACGGGTCAGTCAGAGGGATCAAACTCAGACATGTACCTGCATCCTGTGGCCCTTTTCCCTGACCCCTTCAGGATGGGAAATAACAAACTGTGTCTCTGTGATGTGTACAAATACAACGATCTGCCGGCTGGTACGCATACATGTATCATATTTCATACTACAGTTTTAACAGTATAAAATATTTTCCATATTTTTGGACAAAGTCAGTAATAAAAAATTACTTATTGAATTCCGCGGTCTGTTGCCATAACATTTGTTCCTGTTTTTATGTTTATTATGGTAACACTTCCTGTTGTACAGTTGTATATGTTACCAGGGTAACAGTGATACGTTACCATAACATTTATCCTTGTTTGTATGTTGCTATGGTTACACTTCCTGTTTGTACAGTTGTATATGTTACCAAGGTAACAGTGGTATGTTACCATAACATTTATCCTTGTTTGTATGTTGCCCTGGTTACACTTCCTGTTTGTACAGTTGTATATGTTACCAAGGTAACAGTGATACTTTACCATAACATTTGTTCCTGAATTAACAGAGACGAACCACCGTCACACCTGTCTTGCTGCCATGGAGATGGTCAAGTCTTCCAGACCATGGTTCGGAATAGAACAGGAATACATCCTCTTGGACAGTGATGGACATCCATACGGCTGGCCGAAGAATGGTTTCCCAGGACCCCAGGGTAACTACATTGTACTCATATAGGTATCTAGTCTGAATTTCCCGACCCCAGGGTAAATAAATATCTGACTGCCCTTGCCCCCGTATCTTATATCGTTTCCCCTAACGCAGATGTCTCGGTAACATCCATATCTCAATAAACCTCATCAACACTCCAAACTATTCAAACCATAAGCATCTGGCACGAATTTCCCACCCATGGACCATATATACTTATCATAGTGACCTTGTCACTATTATATATATATATATAGTCCAAGGATTGGAAATCCGTGCCAAGTTCCTGTGATACAAAGTACTCGATAGTCCCTGGAGATTCAATCAGTGACAACTCGTGCATAAACTTACAAAACTCAATATCAAGCTGATTTGTATATGATGTATCTTAAGCTGCCACACATCACTGGCTTGAAGATAATGAACGTAAGATCAAAAACGGTGACGTTGCATTTTATGTGAATGTTTTTTGTCGTGTTGCCGCATGTCTTGTGAATCTCTGCGTAATTGACCTGAACAAAATTCGGGTCGTTTTGGTTTTGATAATGGCTAATAGAAAAAAAAACAATGAGTTTCCTTTTCTGTTCTCGAGTGGTATCCTAGAAAAAAAACAGTTTCAGGTGCAGTGATAATCCTCAAGCCAAGATATAGCCTTAAAGCCATGAAAAAGTCATGCCCAATGTGGCTCTCCGCACCTCCAGTGCTCTTGGGTATGGTCTCGGTCCAGAGTCGTTTTGGTCGAGAGAACATAATGGCCAGCGATATCGTTCAGACTGCCAACTGTTGCTCTCAGATACAGTATAAAGATGTATGCTTTAACAGTCGACTGATTGTCCTTTCTATCTGCACTGTACACATTTTACTTCTTTCAAAAGAATTTAAATGTGTACAGTAAATTACAAGATTTTTTTTAATCACAGCGAGACACTTTCCGCTACATCAGTGTGTATCATAGCCCAAAGCATCAGGTACATTTTTGTTAACTGTTTACAACAGAAATTGTCAAATGTAAACGATACAACTACTGAAGTGTGTAAACTAAAACAAACAACTGAATGTGATAAGCTAGTATGGGCCCAGCTCCTGTTGTGAGGAAAGCAACAGAACAATTTGGGGGATGCTATGGAACTCGAGATCTTGTTAAAGACATGAATGGTTGTCGAGAAAGATGTCATGGACGCCGACATTCTGAATGGTTGTCAGGGGGACGTTGTAGAATTTGTATATATATACATAATTAATTGTGTCAAATTCTTAATTAACGTACAAGATGGCGGAGGACAATTCTATACGAAGACATAATTATGTCCAGACGTTTCGTTCATTACAGCATGACAGAAACACTGTAGCAAATATTCGTAAACAAACAACATAGCAATAAACATGACGTTATGAAATTCGGTAACACAAATGCAACACCACTACAGAAATTAAATTATCCAAAAATACACGAAGGGTTTGTTTAAAGTATATTTCAGTATGCAATTAACGAACATTAGAGGTCTATTACATTTAATCCAACAACAGTAATTTTTCAGAAATTATTCCAACATAATAACAATTATTGACCGAGGAGAGTTTTCCCTTTTATGTGTAGCATGCAAAAGATATTTACCAAGTTTGTTTAAAACCTTCACACTTTTACAGGAAAATAATTCTATTAGTTTATAGACAGTTGGATGGCGATAATAGTACTTTTTAATGTATCTACTTCTTAAATCAGAATATGTAGGACAAAGTAGTACAAAATGTATTTCATCCTCAATATCATTTTGATCACAAACTGTACAAATTCTCTGACTTCTGGGAATGTTATTTTAACGACCTAGTTCAATGTTAAGATTGTGTCCTTGCATGCGAAATTGACTCAGTAATTGTTTTTTATCTAACATTAATGGGCTAACTAAGGTGAAACTGAATACCAAATATATACACAACTCTTGAATAAATACGTCATGCACACGTTGCGTGTACGTTTGCAAAAAAAGTATTCTCATTAGATACATTTTGGTTTAATCAGATATGATTAAATCCAAAATTACATAGTTCATGTTTAACCGATAAACCCTATTAAATTTACATTTAATGTGGTATGTTTTGCTGGTGGTGTTTATATGGATTGTTATCTGACGGAGCACTGAATTAAGTCTTACATGATTGGCTCGGATAAACCCTAATATATCCAACCTCATTTACCCACAAGTGTGACTCATCTTCTGGTACATCAGCACTAACTGCCTTCAGACAACTAGGCCTGTAGTGTACATACAGTTATCTCCCTTTCATGTTATACACAATAAGGTCATGTTAACCCCTGCACTTCTGCAGGACACAACCAATGACAGTAACACATCGGGCAGATAGACTGAGGAAGCGAGGAGTACAACACATGCCTGCTCTGGTAGACAATCACAAATCTGGGTTAATTTCATAACCTGAACGAAATTTCTCACTTTTCTGTAGTTTATCTGTCACTGAAGTGGTGATGACAAATATTCGGCCACGTTGGCACTGTATCGATTGAATCTGAGTAGTTTTGGAGAGAAAAGTCATTAGAAAAAAATCCAGAGATAACACAAAGTCAGCATCAATTACAAGTACCAGTGGAACTTCAACTGTGACATTTATATGTGATAGTCAGGTTCTTCCTCGTCCTGGTGCAAGTGTGTAACTGGGTTTATCTGAAAGTAGTCTCAGTCACTGAAAACAGAAATTCTACATAGTCATCAGGTCACTGGGTCACTGAAAACAGAAATTCTACATAGTCACCAGGTCACTGGGTCACTGAAAACAGAAATTCTACATAGTCACCAGGTCACTGGGTCACTGAAAACAGAAATTCTACATAGTCACCAGGTCACTGGGTCACTGAAAACAGAAATTCTACATAGTCACCAGGTCACTGGGTCACTGAAAACAGAAATTCTACATAGTCACCAGGTCACTGGGTCACTGAAAACAGAAATTCTACATAGGCACCAGGTCACTGGGTCACTGAAAACAGAAATTCTACATAGGCACCAGGTCACAGGGTCACTGAAAACAGAAATTCTACATAGTCATCAGGTCACTGGGTCACTGAAAACAGAAATTCTACATAGTCACCAGGTCACTGGGTCACTGAAAACAGAAATTCTACATAGTCACCAGGTCACTGAAAACAGAAATTCTACATAGTCATCAGGTCACTGAAAACAGAAATTCTACATAGTCATCAGGTCACTGAAAACAGAAATTCTACATAGTCACCAGGTCACTGGGTCACTGAAAACAGAAATTATACATAGTCACCAGGTCACTGAAAACAGAAATTCTACATAGTCATCAGGTCACTGAAAACAGAAATTCTACATAGTCACCAGGTCACTGGGTCACTGAAAACAGAAATTCTACATAGTCATCAGGTCACTGAGTCACTGAAAACAGAAATTCTACATAGTCACCAGGTCACTGAAAACAGAAATTCTACATAGTCACCAGGTCACTGGGTCACTGAAAACAGAAATTCTACATAGTCACCAGGTCACTGAAAACAGAAATTCTACATAGTCATCGGGTCACTGGGTCACTGAAAACAGAAATTCTACATAGTCATCAGGTCACTGGGTCACTGAAAACAGAAATTATACATAGTCACCAGGTCACTGAAAACAGAAATTCTACATAGTCATCAGGTCACTGGGTCACTGAAAACAGAAATTCTACATAGTCACCAGGTCACTGAAAACAGAAATTCTACATAGTCATCAGGTCACTGAAAACAGAAATTCTACATAGTCATCGGGTCACTCGGTCACTGAAAACAGAAATTCTACATAGTCACCAGGTCATTGAAAACAGAAATTCTACATAGTCACCAGGTCCCTGGGTCACTGAAAACAGAAATTCTACATAGTCACCGGGTCACTGAAAACAGAAATTCTACATAGTCATCAGGTCACTGAGTCACTGAAAACAGAAATTCTACATAGTCATCAGGTCACTGAAAACAGAAATTCTACATAATCATTGGGTCACTGAAAACAGTAATTCTACATAGTCATCAGGTCACTGAAAACAGAAACTCTACATAGTCATCAGGTCATTGAAAACAGAAATTCTACATAGGCACCAGGCCACTGAAAACAGAAATTCTACATAGTCATCAGGTCACTGAAAACAGAAATTCTACATAGTCATCAGGTCACTGAAAACAGAAATTCTACATAGGCACCAGGTCACTGGGTCACTGAAAACAGTAATTCTACATAGTCATCAGGTCACTGAAAACAGAAACTCTACATAGTCATCAGGTCACTGAAAACAGAAATTCTACATAGGCACCAGGTCACTGAAAACAGAAATTCTACATAGTCATCAGGTCACTGAAAACAGAAATTCTACATAGTCATCAGGTCACTGAAAACAGAAATTCTATATAGGGACTCGTTGGACAAACATGCACGTTACCGTAAAGATAGCTATAAAAGAAATATATACTTAATATATATATATTTACGAATAAAGATTTGCGTTTCTAAACAAATGAAAAACTAGAAGGACGTTTATGGTTGCCATTACAAAGATGTGTCAACTACTAGTGTTCATCTCTGGATTTCTTGATCTCACATAGATCTGGTTCATGACGTGTCACAAAAATTACAAATCTTTTGCGCTACGATCTATAAACGTTAACCTTAATTTGTTACACAACCTTCACTGGATGCAAAGTTCACGGATCTTGGTAATTTCCATTCATCATTTCCATGCGAGACAGAAAAGTATAACATTAAGGTTGCACACACTTAATTTCTATTTGGCCTTCCAAAGATCACGCACATAGCCACATCGATGCCATGTTTACAACCATGACCTAAGAAATGTGTCCCAGTATGTCAGTGTTATATAAAAATTATTAGAGCGAAAACGATGAATACATTATTACCGTACACATGTTAATCTCCCATGACGAAGCCTTGGTAGAGTTTGAAACTGTGACCCAGTTTTTGACCGGTATGAAACACTCACTTCCGTATATTTCCACTAAGAATTCTTACAAACAAATCTATCAATGTATGGACAATAACACAGTTTATGGATAAAAAAACGAACTTTTTTATTGGTAAAGATATTCCATATACATTCGTTTGGTACTGTATTTTTTCTGAAATTTGTGTTATGTGATTTATATAACATATTGTATGGAGTGTGTAGCTATCAGTTTTCCTATAAAGGAGAGAAACAACATTTCCCATTAAATCTTTATATATGTAAAAAAAAATGGACAAATAGAGAATAACCCGATAGTACTAGGAGAGCACGTGCTACCCGTCAGATCTTACGCGGTTGGTAGTTAGCATCCTTTATATATTAAAATCTCAAGGGAAACACTTCTCGATCACAACATGACCTCGTGTTCACCACGGCTGACTGATTCAAGTGTACTTTCGAACAAGGATATACACGTGAACCAGTCAATAATGAACACGAGATCACGACAAATCTGATAATATTTTGAGCTGATATCGAGTTCTGCAATTCACTGACTTATAAACAAACGAACATAGTCTCGCCTAATATTGACTGTAAATTATTCATCCTCTCGGTCTTATCGAACATAGTCCGTACCCGAAATGATAAAAACACATTCTAGAACTTACAAAACATAAAGTGCCTAACTTTCAGATACCAGGTCCATGGGATGCATTTGAGTAATGTTGCGTCTTGATAAAGGGGGAGGTTGCCTCAAAAAGTTGACATTTGCACTGATGTTATTACTTCATTGATCATATGTCTATTCCAGTAATTCGCATCCAACGAACATTTGTTTTGTTAGGATCCAGTAACAATATTGGACCGTCGATATTACTTACTAGATTCTCTCTCTCTCTCTCTCTCTCTCTCTCTCTCTCTCTCTCTCTCTCTCTCTCTCTCTCTCTCTCTCTCTCTCTCTCTCTCTCTCTCTCTCTCTCTCTCTCTCTCTCTCTCTCTCTCCTCTCTCTCTCTCTCTCTCTCTCTCTCTCTCTCTCTCTCTCTCTCTCTCTCTCTCTCTCTCTCTCTCTCTCTCTCTCTCTCTCTCTCTCTCTCTCTCTCTCTCTCTCTCTCTCTCTCTCTCTCTCTCTCTCTCTCTCTCTCTCTCTCTCTCTCTCTCTCTCTCTCTCTCTCTCTCTCTCTCTCTCTCTCTCTCTCTCTCTCTCTCTCTCTCTCTCTCTCTCTCTCCACATAAGGTATAATATACTATGAATTGCGTTATAACGTTTTGTCCAGAACTGAATATTTACTGATGTTTTTCCTACTCTCCATAAAGTCTATTTTTGTTAGCTGGAAAGATTTCGCGAGGTTATTTCGAATATGTCAATATCAACCAATATGAATTACATAACCTTGACATCCATATTAAGGGAGAGGCCCTGCATCATACATCATACCGACAGGATGGTATTTACAGCAATTGATTAAAAGTCAGATAAATGAATTTAAAGACTGGACCTATTGGAATCATACATCGCATATAGTTTAACTTCTTGAACAGACAACAAGGAAAAGTCATGTATAAATATCAGGACATGTATGTTTTATTTTCCGGCAAGAAATACTAGCACCAATTATGTCGACATTCCTTTTCCGCGCTGGTTTTATGAAAAATACGAAATGTCACAATCGGATTAGGGCACCTACAGTTGGCATACATATATACATTGTACAATGTATTTTGCCTGTTCGTCTATCAGGATTGCCTACCTGCTATAACAATATAGGCACTTTTGGACGGATAGGTGGTAGAGTCCTAATTAGATATGATGGGAAACTTGAGTCTTCGTCCCATAGTGTCAAAATGTTGAGTTATATAAAACCAGATGCTGTCTTAGTTGGAGAAAGTGTAAAGTTCGTCTCCGTCATGACGACTTCCTTGTTTACAAGCGTTATACAAATAAATTCGACATTCATGTTAAATTAAGAACAAATATGAACATAAGACTTCGAACTCCTGTGTCAGTTTGGTATGTTTGAACGCGTCTCTTTAATGGTATATGACTCGAATGCCCCCTCCCTCACGTGCTATGTAGGGCACCTCACCTGAAGTCAGTATCTATTCATTAATATTTAACATGATTTTTACGAAGAACATCATAATTACATGTGAAACATATGTAATGAAACGAACCGAAGTATTTTTTCATACAGGAACGATATGTAGAATCTAGTGTTCCGGAATGCGGCATGTTCCTTGCAAATCCGCTGTGGCGTTTATAATTTCTTGTATCTTCCTGATACTGTCTCCCATATCAACCTTTTCTAGTTTTAGGGGATAATTGATCACCTGTAAAATAATCTGATAATTTGCTAACATCGTTAAAAATATTTGGATATGTATTAATTATTGTTTGTGCCCTCCATTGCTCGCACATCAGTATGTGTATAATTGAGACAGACTTTCACAAAATAAGAGATAAATGCAATTTTTGATGTTGTTGTTGTTGTTGACAGGGCCTTACTACTGTGGAGTTGGGGCCAACAAGGTGTACGGAAGGGATATCGTTGAGGCACATTACCGCGCATGTCTTTACGCAGGAATTAAAATAGCTGGTTGTAACGCCGAGGTGATGCCTGGACAGGTGAGTCGTTGACGTCACTGTTTCTTGACTTACTACAATGCATTTTGGTATATCATTTCAGTATAGTGTAAAATCGACCTGCTTTATTCAATTTATTCTCAAGCCAAATCCGTTATACCAGGACTGGTCACCGACCTATTCTCACGAAGTACCAATTCCCACCCCACACCGATAAATGAAACGCGTGCATTGGCGAGAACAGGTGGACCGTCAGCACTGCTTAATTGCAAGGTCCTGTACCTACTTTGAAACACGTATACGACAACATGAGAAATATATTAGCTCCACAGCTCAGGTAACAAAATTAAATGAATTCCTTCTAACTAGAACGATGGTCAGTCAGAGCCTGTAATGTGGATTTTGCAGTAGATAGTTGAAGTATCAAATGTTTCCGCATGTTCCAGTGGGAATACCAGGTGGGACCTTGTGAAGGAATGGAGATGGGGGACCACCTATGGATTGCTCGTTACATCATGGACCGGGTCGCTGAAGACTTTGGAGTCATTGTGACCCTTGACCCTAAACCTATCACTGGGAACTGGAATGGTTCCGGGGCACATTGTAACTACAGTACAATAGCTATGAGGGAAAAGGACGGACTACGGTAACTATTGTAAAATCGATCACAGGAATCAATTCGCTTTAGATGGTCAGTGTGTTGTCCCCTTGTGTTACATCAGTGTGTGTTGTCTCGTTACGTTACATCAGTGTGTGTTGTCTCGTTACGTTACATCAGTGTGTGTTGTCTCGTTACGTTACATCAGTGTGTGTTGCCTCTTTACGTTACATCAGTGTGTTGTCTCGTTACGTTAAATCAGTGTGTGTTGTCTCGTTACGTTACATTAGTGTGTTGTCTCGTTACGTTAAATCAGTGTGTGTTGTCTCGTTACGTTACATCAGTGTGTGTTGTCTCATTACGTTACATCAGTGTGTGTTGTCTCGTTACGTTACATCAGTGTGTGTTGTCTCGTTACGTTATATCAGTGTGTTTTCTCGTTACGTTACATCAGTGTGTGTTGTCTCGTTACGTTACATCAGTGTGTGTTGTCTCGTTACGTTACATCAGTGTGTGTTGCCTCTTTACGTTACATCAGTGTGTAGTCTCGTTACGTTATATCAGTGCGTTGTCTCGTTGCGTTACATCAGTGTGTGTTGTCTCTTTACGTTATATCAGTATGTGTTGTCTCGTTACGTTACATCAGTGTGTGTTGTCTCATTACGTTACATCAGTGTGTTGTCTCGTTACGTTACATCAATGTGTGTTGTCTCGTTACGTTACATCTGTATGTTGTCTCGTTACGTTATATCAGTGTGTTGTCTAATTGTTATATCAGTATGTGTTGTCTCGTTACGTTACATCAGTGTGTTGTCTCGTTACCTTACATCAGTGTGTGTTGTCTCGTTACGTTACATCAGTGTGTGTTGTCTCGTTACGTTACATCAGTGTGTGTTGCCTCTTTACGTTACATCAGTGTGTAGTCTCGTTACGTTATATCAGTGTGCGTTGTCTCATTGCGTTACATCAGTGTGTGTTGTCTCGTTACGTTATATCAGTATGTGTTGTCTCGTTGCGTTACATCAGTGTGTTTTGTCTTGTTACGTTACATCAGTGTGTTTTGTCTCATTACGTTACATCAATGCGTTGTCTCGTTGCGTTACATCAGTGTGTGTTGTCTCGTTACGTTACATCAGTGTGTGTTGTCTCGTTACGTTACATCAGTGTGTGTTGTCTCGTTACGTTACATCAGTGTGTAGTCTCGTTACGTTATATCAGTGTGCGTTGTCTCATTGCGTTACATCAGTGTGTGTTGTCTCGTTACGTTACATCAGTGTGTAGTCTCGTTACGTTATATCAGTGTGCGTTGTCTCATTGCGTTACATCAGTGTGTGTTGTCTCGTTACGTTATATCAGTATGTGTTGTCTCGTTGCGTTACACCACTGTGTTGTCTCGTTGCGTTACATCACTGTGTTGTCCCGCTACGTTACATCACTGTGTTGTCTCGCTACGTTACATCAGTGTGTGTTGTCTCGTTACGTTACATCTGTGTGTGTTGTCTCGTTACGTTGCATCGGTGTGTGTTGTCTCGTTACGTTACATCAGTGTGTGTTGTCTCGTTCCGTTACATCAGTGTGTGTTGTCTCGTTCCGTTACATCAGTGTGTGTTGTCTCGTTACGTTACATCAGTGTGTGTTGTCTCGTTACGTTACATCAGTGTGTGTAGTCTCGTTACGTTACATCAGTGTGTGTTGTCTCGTTACGTTACATCAGTGTGTGTTGTCTCGTTACGTTATATCAGTGTGTTGTCTCGTTACGTTACATCAGTGTGTGTTGTCTCGTTACGTTACATCAGCAGTGTGTGTTGCGTTACATCAGTGTGTGTTGCCTCTTTACGTTACATCAGTGTGTAGTCTCGTTACGTTATATCAGTGTGCGTTGTCTCATTGCGTTACATCAGTGTGTGTTGTCTCGTTACGTTATATCAGTGTGTTGTCTCGTTACGTTACATCAGTGTGTGTTGTCTCGTTACGTTACATCAGTGTGTGTTGTCTCGTTACGTTACATCAGTGTGTGTAGTCTCGTTACGTTACATCAGTGTGTGTTGTCTCGTTACGTTTCATCAGTGTGTGTCTCGTTACGTTACATCAATGTGTGTAGTCTCGTTACGTTACATCAGTGTGTGTTGTCTCGTTACGTTACATCAGTGTGTGTTGTCTCGTTACGTTACATCAGTGTGTGTTGTCTCATTACGTTACATCAGTGTGTGTTGTCTCGTTACGTTTATTGTATTCTCTCTGTACTTTTGACGGTCTGAAGACGCGAGTTGATTTTATTTGCTAAAATGACGTTGTGTATTGTGTGCTGCCTCGTTAAGCTTCTTTGTCAAAAAAAATGCGAGTTTATTTTGGCATCAGTCTAAACACACTATGATGATGATGTCGTCGCTATGACCAGCGTGTTGATATTCGTTTGCACCATCATTGTCTTCATGAGATTGTTTAATTTTTCAGACATATAGAAGAAGCGATCCCAAAACTGGAAAAAAGACACAAGACACATATCAAAGGATACGATCCTACGGATGGTGCCGACAATGCCCGAAGATTAACCGGACTGCACGAAACGGCTCATATAGATGCGTTTTCGGCAGGTGTCGCCAATAGAGGGGCCAGTATCCGGATACCCCGCCAGGTGGCAGCCGATAACCAGGGATACCTGGAAGATCGACGACCATCTTCAAACTGTGATCCCTACCGAGTAACTGAACTTCTAGTCAGAACTACCATTCTAGACGAGACAGATTGAACTCTGTTAATAAGAAAAAAAACTTGTATTTTAAATATGCAGCTGTTATTTAGGAAATTAATGAAATGATAAAAAAAAATAAGATAGAAAAAATATTTTTTTACGTACCAGTTGGTTGAATATGGTACATTCATTACTACTGACACTTGTCAAAAATGAATGGAAAAACTTCCGAAAACTAGTGAATATAGCGGTCGCGTCAAGCAGGGGGTCGCTATAAAAGGTGCAAATATATAGTAAATCTCAAGGGCCGGTTCAAATATGGTCGTTATGAGCAGGGGGTCGTTATATGAAGGCGGTCGTTAGTACAGGTTTGACTGTATGTACTGGTACGTTATGGATTTATTTTAACTTTACAACCTTTATCACCAATACACATATTATGATATTTATCTATAATAAATTTCTTATACTGTTTACGGAGGTGATGATATCTTTTGATACTAATTTAATTCGTATCAAAATCGATTTGATACATTTAAATACTCCATTTGTTACATTTAATTAACACACCAAACAGATTAAAATAAGACTTGTCCTTGCCGAGTCTAATTGGATTCAGATTGGTTGACGTCCATGAACATATCAATTTCAATATAGTGTTGTCATCTTGCCATGCTTCATCCTAATGTTATTTTTTATATATAAAAAGATTATCTTCTATTTATAAATATCACTATCGGAATTTTGTGTATTTTGTTATTCAGAATACCTTAATATATTTTGATAATATTTTTCTATGATGTTATATACAGAAGAAAGTCTAAGATTTTTTGCCCTTGACTTTACATCTACTTTGTCGTTAAGAAATAAATCATCTTTATCTTCTGAAAATTCTATTTTTATTTATTTCACTTGACCGTTACACGCACCAAATCTAACTTTTAAAAAATGCCGAAAAGTCCAATTCTAAACTCTTATTTTTGAAAATTTGAATATGGTATTATAGAACGATTCCTTCTCTTTTCAACAAATACTAGGAACCTATATTGTCAGGTTAATTGGTTTTCACATCCTATCGCTGCAATAAACAAGGGAAACAACTCTGATAGACTTACTCCATATTCTGCCCAATGAACGTACTCTGCGTGTCGTAAGTTTTTACGAAGGATAAAAAATCTCTCCCCGTTCTGTCTATCCCTGGTACGTAATCTTATTTACATAAACTAAATGCTAATTTTGCTCACCCTATGTTTTATCAGCACTAGGGCTATTTATATCTAGCTTATCGGTACTCCAGAGGTTACGATCTCTAGTACAGAGAACTATAATGGGCGTAACCTGTGTATGCAATAATACTCTCTTCAGCTTATTTCAATCTGTTCAATTATACCTATTGCTGCTGTCAATCCCTGTTGTCACAATGCATGTTCACCATGCCATGACGAAGTTACATAACTAGTCACCAGATCGCTTTCATGGTTTCAATCGCGTCACCATCACAAAGGTCGAGGTCATATCAAAGGTTAAAATCGCTGCAGAACCTGACTTAGTAAAATATCGGTTTTGATTTCAGCGATGGACGTAGCCTTGGAAATGTTAGGATAAAATTTACTGGTCTATCAAAATGACAGTACAGATTATCAGTCATTACCGTACTGCTTTAGGAAAAACTCACAGATGTTAAATTGGTTTCAAAGTTCACTTGGTCTTTGCTGTCGTTATTGTGTATACTCGGGTGACTCCGACTGTTGAAATATCCTGTCATCACATTCGATAGATATTTGTTGAAACATCTGCCAGTGAATTATTCTCCTATTCACAATGTGCTACATTTTCTCTCTTTCCCTTCCATCGTAAAATTGTAGAGATCGTAAAATATTACAAAACAGTAGGTGACAATAAGACTGGCCTTGTTGTTTATGGTGACAGGTGATATCAGAGCTAGTGGGAAATTTCCAGGAATTTCGGATGTTCACTTCCTTTGTTGTCTGTTATATGATGTATTTTTACTTACATCGATTGATTGTGACTATTTCCACACGTGAGCTCAGATTCCAGGTAACCCTTTACATGTTCCTGGATTACGTCAGCCCTTCATGTCTCGGTGCATTTTGATAAAATCTTTAATATTTTCAATGAAACAGGTTCTGAAATACCAAAATACAGCCCCTACCCCCGCCAACACGTATACCCTCCCACGCACACACAGTGGTTATGGTAATGATTTATCGTACTTACAGAGCATGTAATCTGATGTCAACACAACACAATTAGGCGAGGGGAGGGGAAGGAGTTTGGGTCGCGGAGGGTCAGGGAGGGTCTGGAAGGGGGCGAAGAAGGGGTTGATCAGATGTTCAGTACATATAAGTGAAGTAAGTTGGTCAGAAGTTTATGATATATGTATGAGCTATATTAATCTTTCCAGACACCAGACTTTAACCTTTTGTCACGGGCGATAAGTTTAATATAACCGTCCTGTCAGCAGACCCAGGGACCTTGAATCTTTGACGTACATAGTTTAATGTATTCGTGATAACAATATATACCCTGCAGCGAGTAAGGATAGACTGTGCCCTGACAAAAGCATCAATTTTCGATTGATAATGTAGTCTGCTTGGATGTGAAAGGACATGCGTAGTATTGTGTAGTGAAGGCGTAGGTGCATTTCTTAAGTGTTTACATGGGACTGTGTTTACGTGTATGGTATGGGCGGTTAGTAAATCAGTAATGCTATTTACTTATGTTTCAATCGTGAGTTACACACAAGGGGAATGACTTGGCTATCAACACGCCACCGTTACCACAAACATGACGTAATCATTTTTGTAATTTATATTAAAATCAACAACTCTGTCTCATTTCTCTGTCAATCCGTCAGGTGATCTCATACAAAATTTTCGAAGCTTAAAAATGTCACTGGAATGCGGATGTTGTCTTTATATCAATTGCATGATTTATGACCACGATGTACTATCGTGACAGTAATCTTTTAAATACACGAAGCCCTTAACTTCCGTGTGTACTTTCCTAACTTTCTTGGCCTACCAGGTACTATACCAGGAATCCCAAAACTTTCCTAGCCTACCAGGTACTCTATCAGGACCCCAAACTTTCCTAGCCTACCAGGTACTCTATCAGGAATCCCCAAACTTTCCTAGCCTACCAGGTACTCTATCAGGACCCCAAACTTTCCTAGCCTACCAGGTACTCTATCAGGAATCCCCAAACTTTCCTAGCCTACCAGGTACTCTATCAGGACCCCAAATTTTCCTTGCCTACCAGATACTCTATCAGGACCCCAAATTTTCCTAGCCTACCAGGTACTCTATCAGGACCCCCAACTTTCCTAGCCTACCAGGTACTCTATCAGGACCCCAAACTTTCCTAGCCTACCAGGTACTCTATCAGGAATCCCCAAACTATCCTATCCTACCAGGTACTCTATCAGGAATCTCCAAACTTTCCTAGCCTACCAGGTACTCTATCAGGACCCCAAACTTTCCTAGCCTACCACATACTCTATCAGGAATCCCCAAACTTTCCTAGCCTACCAGGTACTCTATCAGGAATCCCCAAACGTTCCTAGCCTACCAGGTACTCTATCAGGAATCCCCCAACTTTCCTATCCTACCAGGTACTCTATCAGGAATCCCCAAACTTTCCTAGCCTACCAGGTACTCTATTAGTGATCCCAAACTAGGAAACCTCAAACTTTCCAATTTTCTCTTTCACGAAGACCCAATCTCCCCTCAGGTAAATGTACTCTATAAGGAATGAGACATTCTACCATCAAACCCCAATATCACCTTGGTACTTTATCAAGGAGTCCCAAACCTGCTCTACCAGGAAGTCTTAAAACTTTCCTACGTACTACGAAGGAACCCACACTTCCCAGTGTACTCTTTTAAACTTGATGAGGTACTCACTCTGTGTTCTGTATGCAAAGGTATATCCAACCGAAGTTTGAAGCAACTTTTGGAAAATGTCCGAAATCAAGTTTCCGTTTATATTTTATTTCATTTTTTAAATATAATAAGACGTTTTAGGGGGACACCAGCAACACCTTGTTTGTTTAAGAGTATCGGAACAGTGTCGCCCTAACAATTAGAAGAAAAAATATCCCCAAAAAACAGAGAACAAGTTCCACTGTACAAAATAGAGAAACAAAGATGGCGGCGTACTGTTGAGGTAAACAGAACAATATTTCCCTTCCTTGTTTATGATCAACTGATATCAGAGAAAGATAGGATAACTGATGCAGAAATATTTCTATCTATATGTAAAACATTCGCCGAAAAAAATACACAACCTTGGATACTGGAGAATTCGTTTATTTACGAAATCGGCGAAAGTAAACATGTTAAAATACTCATTGTGCTTAATTCCATATAGTCAATCCTGGCCAACAAACGGTAAGTAATAAAACAAACGACAACATCATCTCTGTTTATCAGGAGCCATGCTCTTGTTGCTGTCATGTGATAGAACGAACTTCGCGTGAACATGGTCCTGGGGACAGAACAACGAACTTCACGGGAACATGTTGCAGGTGATAGAACGAACTTCGCATGAACATGGTCCTGGGGACAGAACGAACTTCACGGGAACATGTTGCAGGTGATAGAACGAACTTCGCATGAACATGGTCCTGGGGACAGAACGAACTTCACGGGAACATGGTCCTGGGGACAGAACGAACTTCACGGGAACATGGTCCTGGCGATAGAACGAACTTCACGGGAACATGTTCCTGGTGATAGAACGAACTTCGCATGAACATGGTCCTGGGGACAGAACAAACTTCACAGGAACATGTTGCTGGGGATAGAACGAACTTCACGGGAACATGGTCCTGGTGATAGAACGAACTTCACGGGAACATGTTCCTGGTGATAGAACGAACTTCACGGGAACATGGTCCTGGTGATAGAACGAACTTCATGGGAACATGGTCCTGGTGATAGAACGAACTTCACGGGAACATGTTGCTGGTGATAGAACGAACTTCACGGGAACATGTTCCTGGTGATAGAACGAACTTCACAGGAACATGTTGCAGGTGATAGAACGAACTTCACGGGAACATGTTGCTGGTGATAGAACGAACTTCACGGGAACATGGTCCTGGTGATAGAACGAACTTCACGGAAACATGTTCCGAGTGATAGAACGAATTTCACGGGAACATGGTCCTGGTGATAGAATGAACTTCACGTGAACATGTTCCTGGTGATAGAACGAACTTCACGGGAACATGTTGCAGGTGATAGAACGAACTTCACAGAAACATGTTGCAGGTGATAGAACGAACTTCACAGGAATATGTTGCTGGGGATAGAACGAACTTCACAAGAGCCTGTTCCTGGGGACAGAACGAACTTCACGGGAACATGTTGCTGGGGATAGAATGAACTTCACGGGAACATGTTCCTGGTGATAGAACGAACTTCACGGAAACATGTTCCGAGTGATAGAACGAACTTCACAGAAACATGTTGCAGGTGATAGAACGAACTTCGCATGAACATGGTCCTGGGGACAGAACGAACTTCACGGGAACATGGTCCTGGCGATAGAACGAACTTCACGGGAACATGTTGCTGGTGATAGAACGAACTTCACGGGAACATGTTCCTGGTGATAGAACGAACTTCACAGGAACATGTTGCAGGTGATAGAACGAACTTCACGGGAACATGTTGCTGGTGATAGAACGAACTTCACGGGAACATGGTCCTGGTGATAGAACGAACTTCACGGAAACATGTTCCGAGTGATAGAACGAATTTCACGGGAACATGTTGCAGGTGATAGAACGAACTTCACAGAAACATGTTGCAGGTGATAGAACGAACTTCACAGGAACATGTTGCTGGGGATAGAACGAACTTCACAGGAGCCTGTTCCTGGGGACAGAACGAACTTCACGGGAACATGTTGCTGGGGATAGAATGAACTTCACGGGAACATGTTCCTGGTGATAGAACGAACTTCACGGGAACATGTTCCTGGGGACAGAATGAACTTCACGGGAACATGTTCCTGGTGATAGAACGAACTTCACGGGAACATGTTCCTGGTGATAGAACGAACTTCACAGGAACATGTTGCAGGTGATAGAACGAACTTCACGGGAACATGTTCCTGGTGATAGAACGAACTTCACAGGAACATGTTGCAGGTGATAGAACGAACTTCACAGGAACATGTTCCTGGTGATAGAACGAACTTCACGGCAACATGTTCCTGGGGATAAAACGAACTTCAGGGGATTGTCGAACCAACATGAATGTTTCGCCTGAAGACAGCTTTGCTATCGATTGTAGTCGGTTACGGAGGAATAATCAATGAGACTTATTGATACGAAACAGGTATTTTGTCTTCATAAATCAATAACACTTCAATAGATGTTGAGTAATTCGTGAACCGACTCCCATGTATGTGTATGTATACACTGCTGGTGGACTCTTAGTCCCCGGGGTAATTCAATCATATCAAATTAAGGAAAATTACGAAATTTATTGAATCATTTGGGTAGTGTACATCCCCATCCACATTTTTACATTTCTCATTTTTCAATTTTTATTTTCCCCAAGTCGCCTCATTGGTTTCAAAATTTAGCCTCTAAGCATCACTATTAGTCCCAGAAAGATGAAACAGCTGTATGTTGCAGTTTAATTCGTAAATTTGCTCGTAGACACATCCACTCACTGTCAGCTTTCAATTTAGTTCCATATACAAATGTATGTGTCGGACGGACACCGCCGCCCTTTCGCCTCACTGTTAATGTTTCACTTAACACTCTGTTTCTCTCGCGGACGGACACAGATATTCTATTACGTTACACTGTTTAACTTCCGGACGGACAACATACATCATTTTATGTCACATTCTGTTTACCTTTCGGACGGATGCAGACATATTTTTATATTACATTATGTAACTCTTTGACAACACAACCACCCTTTCACTATTGCTTAATGGCGGAAATTCACGAGTAACGACCGGAAAGTACCGAGCAGTAATAATAAGCTTTGTTCTGGGGCAAACATTTGGAATTTCATATTGTATTCACTACAGAAAAGTATATATAATATAGTATAACAAAACACTCTATTTATATCTCGGACGGACTCAGAAATAATTCACTCTGACGGACACAGCGCAGGTAACGCTAACTGCCGGTCGATATGTGACAGTTACCGACGATGAGACGGACACGGCCTTATCCTATCAAGTTACAATAGACTTGCATGTTACCATCTGGGGCAGAAACAGCAAGACTATCACATGTTGTTGACGTCATTGTTTCTATGTTAATGATGTGTATCAATATCGGTGTGCTAAGTCACCGATCTTCTTAAGGAAACCAGCCAGTCGACAAACGAATAGCAAGCACTGTTTTGTAATTTATACAAAACGTGCAAGGCTGACACGTGTGTCATGTGTCCTGGTTATACAGTTGTGATAACAGCCAAAATCCCAAACATTTAAATTTGGGTTCGTGTGTACCAAGCAACGGCAGTGAATACATGAGGCGCAGTCATCCTTGACGTTTCCGTCAACTCTCACCGACCTCTAGTAAGCGTGTCGGCAAGTTCAAGTTCAATGTCGTCACGACTGCCAGAATGCAGCCTGCACTCAGGCATATACAATGCAAACAAACACACCCTAGCCATAAACTGAACCTACAGAAAAACAAACATAAGCTGTCTTGTTCCAAATTGATTGTCTTTAAATAGCGTTTATTATCTAGTTTGCCCACGGCAGCATACAACAGCTTTATTCTAAACATTTATACACCAGCAAGACATTCTTCTCTAATTATACATATATATGTGTATTACATATCTAACAAATTAATTACATGATTTGAAAAAATAGTTTTTCTCTGTGTCATGCTGATATGGAAGACATTCAGTTTAAGCTTAAATTATCATAATACATGTTATAAATAGTATATTTCTGAACTTGCAGAATTTCATGTAGTTTATATAATATGTAAAATAATAACACGAATCAATTATTTTTTCATAAAGAAGACCGATGATACATCGGGGCTCCCGAAGGGAGATAAAGATACATCGAGGCTCCCGAAGGAAGAAAAGTAATAAAGGGGACAATGTTTTGAGGAGAAAGAGACAATATACTGGGCACAGTGTCATCAGGTGAAAGAGACAATATACTGGGCAGTGTCATCAGGTGAAAGAGACAATATACTGGGGACACGGAGACAATGTACTGGGTACACGGAGACAATATACTGGGTACAAAGAGACAATATACTGGGTACACAGAGACAATATACTGGGCGCACAGAGACAATATACTGGGTACAAAGAGACAATATAATGGGTACACAGAGACAATATACTGGGTAAAAAGAGACAATATACTGGGTACACAGAGAGACAATATACTGGGTACACAGAGACAATATACTGGGTACACAGAGACAATATACTGGGTACACAGAGACAATATACTGGGTACACAGAGACAATATACTGGGTACACAGAGACAATATACTGGATACAAGGAGACAATGTACTGGGTACAAAGAGACAATATACTGGGTACACAGAGACAATGTACTGGGTACAAAGAGACAATATACTGGGTACACAGAGACAATATACTGGGTACAAAGAGACAATATACTGGGTACACAGAGACAATATACTGGACACAAAGAGACAATATACTGGGTACACAGAGACAATATACTGGGTACCCAGAGACAATATACTGGATACAAGGAGACAATGTACTGGATACACAGAGACAATATACTGGACACAAAGAGACAATATACTGGGTACAAAGAGACAATATACCGGGTACACAGAGACAATATACTGTGGATCAAAGAGATAATATACTGGACACAAAGAGACAATATACTGGGTACACAGAGACAATATACTGGACACAAAGAGACAATATACTGGGTACACAGAGACAATATACTGGGTACAAAGAGACAATATACTGGACACAAAGAGACAATATACTGGGTACACAGAGACAATATACTGGGTACACAGAGACAATATACTGGGTACCCAGAGACAATATACTGGATACAAGGAGACAATGTACTGGATACACAGAGACAATATACTGGACACAAAGAGACAATATACTGGGTACAAAGAGACAATATACCGGGTACACAGAGACAATATACTGGGTACAAAGAGACAATATACTGGACACAAAGAGACAATATACTGGGTAAACAGAGACAATATACTGGGTACACAGAGACAATATACTGGATACAAGGAGACAATGTACTGGATACACAGAGACAATATACTGGACACAAAGAGACAATATACTGGGTACAAAGAGACAATATACCGGGTACACAGAGACAATATACTGGGTACACAGAGACAATATACTGGGTACACAGAGACAATATACTGGGTACAAAGAGACAATATACTGGACACAAAGAGACAATATACTGGGTACACAGAGACAATATACTGGGTACACAGAGACAATATACTGGGTACCCAGAGACAATATACTGGGTACACAGAGACAATATACTGGATACAAGGAGACAATGTACTGGATACACAGAGACAATATACTGGACACAAAGAGACAATATACTGGGTACAAAGAGACAATATACCGGGTACACAGAGACAATACACTGGGTACAAAGAGACAATATACTGGACACAAAGAGACAATATACTGGGTACACAGAGACAATATACTGGGTACACAGAGACAATATACTGGACACAAAGAGACAATATACTGGGTACACAGAGACAATATACTGGGTACACAGAGACAATATACTGGACACAAAGAGACAATATACTGGGTACACAGAGACAATATACTGGGTACACAGAGACAATATACTGGACACAAGGAGACAATATACTGGGTACACAGAGACAATATACTGGGCGCACAGAAACAATATACTGGGTACAAAAAGACAATATACTGGGTACACAGAGACAATATACTGGGTACAAAGAGACAATATACTGGGTACACAGAGACAATATACTGGGCGCACAGAGACAATATACTGGGTACAAAGAGACAATATAATGGGTACACAGAGACAATATACTGGGTACAAAGAGACAATATACTGGGTACACAGAGAGACAATATACTGGGTACACAGAGACAATATACTGGGTACACAGAGACAATATACTGGGTACAAAGAGACAATATACTGGGTACACAGAGACAATATACTGGGTACACAGAGACAATATACTGGGTACCCAGAGACAATATACTGGATACAAGGAGACAATGTACTGGATACACAGAGACAATATACTGGACACAAAGAGACAATATACTGGGTACAAAGAGACAATATACCGGGTACACAGAGACAATATACTGGGTACAAAGAGACAATATACTGGGTACACAGAGACAATATACTGGGTACACAGAGACAATATACTGGACACAAAGAGACAATATACTGAGTACAAAGAGACAATATACCGGGTACACAGAGACAATATACTGGGTACAAAGAGACAATATACTGGACACAAAGAGACAATATACTGGGTACACAGAGACAATACACTGGGTACACAGAGACAATATACTGGATACAAAGAGACAATATACTGGGTACACAGAGACAATACACTGGGTACAAAGAGACAATATACTGGACACAAAGAGACAATATACTGGGTACACAGAGACAATATACTGGGTACACAGAGACAATATACTGGACACAAAGAGACAATATACTGGGTACACAGAGACAATATACTGGGTACACAGAGACAATATACTGGGTACAAAGAGACAATATACTGGACACAAAGAGACAATATACTGGGTACACAGAGACAATATACTGGGTACACAGAGACAATATACTGGACACAAGGAGACAATATACTGGGTACACAGAGACAATATACTGGGCGCACAGAAACAATATACTGGGTACAAAAAGACAATATACTGGGTACACAGAGAGACAATATACTGGGTACACAGAGACAATATACTGGGTACACAGAGACAATATACTGGGTACCCAGAGACAATATACTGGATACAAGGAGACAATGTACTGGATACACAGACAATATACTGGACACAAAGAGACAATATACTGAGTACAAAGAGACAATATACCGGGTACACAGAGACAATATACTGGGTACAAAGAGACAATATACTGGGTACACAGAGACAATATACTGGGTACACAGAGACAATATACTGGACACAAAGAGACAATATACTGAGTACAAAGAGACAATATACCGGGTACACAGAGACAATATACTGGGTACAAAGAGACAATATACTGGACACAAAGAGACAATATACTGGGTACACAGAGACAATATACTGGGTACACAGAGACAATATACTGGATACAAAGAGACAATATACTGGGTACACAGAGACAATATACTGGGTACACAGAGACAATATACTGGGTACAAAGAGACAATATACTGGACACAAAGAGACAATATACTGGGTACACAGAGACAATATACTGGTACACAGAGACAATATACAGGGTACAACGAGACAATATACTGGGTACCCAGAGACAATATACTGGATACAAGGAGACAATGTACTGGGTACACAGAGACAATATACTGGGCACAAAGAGACAATATACTGGGTACAAAGTGACAATATACTGGGTACACAGAGACAATATACTGGGCACAATGTCATCTGGCATGGTAAAGCGATGAATGAAGAACGGTATATGGGGAGGGAGAATTTGTATGTTGTCGATGATGTAAAATATGACTGGTTTAGTGATATTCTATGACATAAATTTCTCGATATTCGACTGAGTTCTAAAACAACATACCTTGTTAATCATGATCTGCCAGGTGTTACCCGCAGATGACACAAACAACTATAACTCTTTTACATCTGTGGACGTTCGATCCCTAGTCAGACCAATTGGCTGAAGATAGATGAAAAATAAAAATGTGAATTATTTTACCTGAAATGATGCAACAGCTGATAGTGATATCATCCCATATTTATTGACGGGAATGAACTCTTGGAAATGTTGTAATGTTGTAAACATTTATTGTGAAGTTTTAACAGTTTATTGTAATATTATAACTGATGTAATATTATAACTGTTGTAATATTATAACTGTTGTAATGTTATAACTGTTGTAATATTATAACTATTGTAATATTATAACTATTGTAATATTATACCTATTGTAATATTATAACTGTTGTAATGTTATAACTATTGTAATGTTATAACTATTGTAATGTTATAACTGTTGTAATGTTATAACTGTTGTAATATTATAACTATTGTAATATTATAACTATTGTAATATTATAACTGATGTAATGTTATAACTATTGTAATATTATAACTATGATGTAATGTTATAACTATTGTAATATTATAACTATTGTAATGTTATAACTATTGTAATATTATAACTGTTGTAATATTATTACTATTGTAATGTTATAACTATTGTAATATTATAATTGTTGTGATGTTATAACTCTTTATTACATTGTTATATCTGTATAATGTGTCAGGGTTTGTTGTAACGTTATACCTGTTAATTGTAATGTTATAAATACCCAGTCAGCTAAACTCTTCATGACTGTTGTTAGTGTATGTGTGTCAATGTTCCTTTAGCTTAGAGGAATAGTAGTCAAGGACACGTTACGCATATAAACACAAATTATAATGGCCTTTTCAAAAAATGCAAGGGATTTTTACATTGTAGATACCAGACGCAGCGTGATGCAAAGTTTATATTGAGGCCAAATGGACACAACAGAACATTCAATTTGAAAGGTCACATGGGTCCACGTGTATCTAAAAGTATACAAAAAGAACCCTCACTTCATAGTGTACACAGTCCCGAAGTATAGCTGGGCGAGACTGGTGCAAAGCAGTGCTCCGGTCAACATATGTGCCAGTATACATGTGTACTGACCTCTCCTCATAAACAGACAGAACTATTGACCACTTGGCACTACAACACAGCGAGAAACATGTCCTGATACCGTCACAACAACAAACAACCCGGCCTTATACCGTCACTACTTAGCGTTTACTGACCACCAAACCACAGATTTAGTAAACAGAGGATGTCTCAGGGACAAATAAGGAGGAAAAATTAATGTGTGATTCAGGGTGATATTTCTCGACGAATATGAAAACTCCTACATTTTTAATGCCAAACTGTTTTGTTATTTAGTTATATAAACCACCATGTATGTAAGTACAATGTAATATATTGTATATAAGTCACGTGTCCCTTAGTATATAGGTTATATGTACCTTTGAATATAGGTCATATGTATCTCGATATACTGGTCGTATATCGCATTGTATGTAGGTCAAAAATCCCTCTGTACATGAATATAGGTCATGCATTCCTCTGTAAATAGGTCACAGTATATAGATCATATATACCTCCGAATATAGGTCATATATCTATCCTAATATAGGGCATATATACCTCTGTATACAGGTGATATATACACCCCTGTATGTAGATTGTATATCTGTCCGTAAATAGGTCAGATATTCCCCTGTGTGTAGGTTATATACCCTCTGTAAATAGGTCATATGTATCTCAGTAAATATATTCCTTTCTTTATGCACTATATAGGTCACACAGTCCTTTGTATACATATCCATAGGTATCTGATACAAGTGCCAGATAGTATCAACTGCTACACATTTCTGTCTAGGGCCTGGAATAACTTGCGAGCGAACTGAGCTGTTATTTCAATCGTTCATCTTAAAAGTCTAACGTTTTAAAATTTTCATGATATTTCTCTCTAAGCTAGATTTTGACGTAAATCTAACAAGGAGAGATCATTTGAATTGTGTTTTTAATGTCTTCTGGGGAAAATGAAGAACCCAATACTTTTTTGGTCTCAATGCCTACTACCGTGTGATGTCATTTACAGTTGACTCTCGGCAGAATCGGGAGTTTTTATTCAGCTAAGACTGGACAATCACGCGATCAGAGTGTATCTAGAGTCCATTTCTTCTTCGTCTCTTTGACCTGTGTTTCTATGTATGCTGATTGAGTCGTTCTGTCACCCGTCTTTGTGTGACCCCGGCTGTTGCGGTGACGTGAAATCTTATAACACACAATCTTACCCACAGGGACTTTGCACAGATTCCCAACGCATGGACCTCATATGTAATATACTTAACTACAAGACATACCCCCTGTGATCACAAGTCCCTGTGATCACAATATATGTGTAAAGGGGGAAAGTTTCCAATAACGGTTATCTGTCTTCCAAAACCTTATTTCAAACGGAACTTCCCAACTCACTGGGTACTTTGTAATATATGGTGGTAGGAAAAGAAATATAGTTTATACAATAAGACATTTTTATTAAGATGTCTGGCATTTCAATTCAATTCATATAAAGTACACATTTCTTTGAAGTACCCGATACCAAACTATCCTTAGGTGACGAGGTAATTAATTCTGGCAGGCTACAACAGAGATCAATTGGTAACATTTTTACATACTATTACAGTGTATAAATGTGTTTAATGTCATTTGTTAGCACGTCAGTAGGAAAGTGTTAATCCAGGTAAACGTTACATGTCACAACCCAATAGAAACATTTCGTAATAGAAATCTAAAAAGACGATAGATCTAAGATATGTTTATAATTTACAATGGGCAAAAAATCAATCCCGTTATTATTGGTCTGATATTTCTTCACAAAGTTTACAAAGACGTATGTAGTTTTGGGTTGCCAAAAAAGCAATTCCGTATCTGTTAGTCAGCAGTCAAATACGCTTGACTTCCAAATTACAAAACATGTCTAACCCTCTGTATGGGCCCTCAGTAAAAAAAACTCCACTTTTGAGCGGAACGTCGTATTTCGGTAATGTGAAAACTCCGAGATCAATCATCTTCAATTCAACACGGTTTACATTACACGCCCTTGTTGTGGGGTTGTAACACAACAGAACAAAAAAAGTGCACATTTTATGCCTACTGGGTGTATCAGCTTCCTCGCCTGTAAGACTACAGGCCTCGATTAGCGCAGTGTATATAAGACTAGTAAGTACAGAGGCAACGTGTTTTGCTTGGCATCGGTGTATGTAGTACCTCTACCTTTAAGTAACACGTGACGACTTCTCGCGTGCTAACTATCCGATCTCAAACGTCCTTGGTGTATCCCAACTGTGTATGGAGTTGTAAACATGTTCGTCATAGGATTTCTTTTTGGCAAAATAATTCATTCAAGTTGAAATTGTCGAAAATATCCTTAGGCTGGACAACACTTATAAAAGTCGAGTAGTATCCCGGGCGGCATCACTGATCATCACGTGATTTTTTTTACTGCATTGAATTCACGTAAATAGGTATACTGACTCCGGTGTGTCACTCATACCAGGACAGACTGGAAGGGTAGGATAAAATCGACTATTCCATACCAATCATACAACTTAGAAACTTTCATTGATATGTGTGGCATAAGATTTTGTCTGGTCTCTTTGTTTGCTCGGTTATTTCGAAGTGAGGAAGATGGTTGTCACCTCACTGAACAACATACGAGAGGCCCGTTGCATGCCATATTGACCGATTAGAGTGAAGTGTTTTATTGATCCATAGATGTACACATCATATTGAGAATTGTATCTTAACAATATTAAACATTTTAGTGCATTTTGCATCTAGCTTAGCTTATACAGTTAAATGTTCGACAAATTGTTTCAAACGCGGAAGTGTTTTTCAACGAAGGGACTTAACCGGAAATATCGAAAACTTGACGGACTATTCATCTCTTATTTTCATATAGATATATAGAAATTCAATAGATTACTGCTTCATTATTTAAATAATGCCATCTAAAAACATCCACTCCGGTGTAAGGGTGGGTGTGTTAGTGGAGATAGGGGTGGGGATTATTGCCAACAAAAAGTGTTAAATGAGTCAATAAATACAAAATGAGAAATAATTAATAATTGCTTCTTCATCATTGATCATTGAACTCTGGAGTATCAAATTTTTATTTTGTATCGAAAAGTGTTATGCACTTGTGTGTCTTTTGTACGATCATCAAATGAAGAAAGGGCCCATGAGAGGGGAGGCGGGGTTGAGGATTGAGGGACGGTGGAGGATATTGCTCCATTGATAAAGGATTAAGATCATTTTTAATCTTTTTGTTATTCGTGGTTGAATTAGTTAACTGAAATATCATCTGTACATGTAGACACCAACCCAGCAATACATGTATATTATCAGTGGACTCTACTACAGAATTCACTTTTAAAACTTGAACCATGGCCGTGACTGGTTGGTCACGAGACCAGAACAATAAAAGCAATTATATTTGATATGACTAATGCACCACTTTAACATTTTAGCAGTTACTCAATGATAGACTACGAACTCCATGACCTATATTACTACTTTTTGTACTCAGAACTTAAACAGCTGTTCAGCATCAACGTACTTTTATCATCACCGTGTTAAAGAAAACTTTTAAACAACACATCTAGGTATTTTGTGTTAAATGAGAGGGGCGATTTTTAATGTACACGGCTCGGTGTTTGAGGAGAGGGTGTAATGTTAAATGTACACGGCTTGGTGTTTAGAAGAGTGTGTAATGTTTAATGTACACGGCTTGGTGTTTAGAAGAGGGTGTAATGTTAAATGTACACGGCTTGGTGTTTGAGGAGAGGGTGTAATGTTAAATGTACACGGCTCGGTGTTTGAGGAGAGGGTGTAATGTTAAATGTACACGGCTCGGTGTTTGTGGAGAGGGTGTAATGTTTAATGTACACGGCTCGGTGTTTGAGAAGAGGGGTGCACTGTTTAATGTACATGTTTAGAGGGTGTAATGTTTAATGTACACGGCTTGTGTAATGTTTAATGTACAGGAGAGGGTGTAATGTGTAATGTTTAATATATGTTTAACGGCTTGGTGTTTGAGGAGAGGGGTGTAATGTTTAATGTACACGACTTGGTGTTTGAGGAGAGGGGTGTAATGTTTAATGTACACGGCTCGGTGTTTGAGGAGAGGGGTGTAATGTTTAATGTACACGGCTCGGTGTTTGAGGAGAGGGTGTAATGTTTAATGTACACGGCTCGGTGTTTGAGGAGAGGGTGTAATGTTAAATGTACACGGCTTGGTGTTTGAGAAGAGGGTGTAATGTTTAATGTACACGGCTCGGTGTTTGTGGAGAGTGTGTAATGTTTAATGTACACGGCTCGGTGTTTGAGGAGAGGGTGTAATGTTTAATGTACACGGCTCGGTGTTTGAGGAGAGGGGTGTAATGTTTAATGTACACGGCTCGGTGTTTGAGGAGAGGGTGTAATGTTTAATGTACACGGCTTGGTGTTTGAGAAGATGGGTGTAATGTTTAATGTACACGGCTCGGTGTTTGAGAAGATGGGTGCACTGTTTAATGTACACGGCTCGGTGTTTGAGGAGAGGGTGTAATGTTTAATGTACACGGCTCGGTGTTTGAGGAGAGGGTGTAATGTTTAATGTACACGGCTCGGTGTTTGTGGAGAGGGTGTAATGTTTAATGTACACGGCTCGGTGTTTGTGGAGAGGGGTGTAATGTTTAATGTACACGGCTCGGTGTTTGTGGAGAGGGTGTGATGTTTAATGTACACGGCTCGGTGTTTGAGGTGAAGGTGTAATGTTAAATGTACACGGCTCGGTGTTTGAGAAGAGGGTGTGATGTTTAATGTACACGGCTCGGTGTTTGTGGAGAGTGTGTAATGTTAAATGTACACGGCTCGGTGTTTGAGGAGAAGGTGTAATGTTAAATGTACACGGCTCGGTGTTTGAGGAGAGGAGTGGTCGAGGGTCCGGTGTTAAAATGCGTTATGAACATGGCTCGGTGTTCGAGAGATTGTTTGTTCTCAGAGTTTTATGCGCGTAACTCCGTCGGTATTCGGAGTTTGGAACGTTATCTTAAAACCTGTTCTACTCAACAACAGACAAATTCACATACATAAAAAGATGATTTGTGATGCCACTTGAATGCACCCAAACTAGAGATGACGTATATGTGTAGGCTGATGGCTATTATGTGACGTAATTAATCCTGGATTTAATTGTTAAAATAACGAAAAAAAACCACGAGGTTTGTGGTGATTTACGATCGGCTGATTTTTTTAGGAAATGCTTACGTAATAATCCCTTAAATTAAGACGAGACGATCAAGGTGTCGACCTTCCTTGTCTGTAACCTTGGTAGGATTAAACATGGAGAAAGAGGCTGGAGATGGTCGTGATTCAGTGTCAAGGTCTTTGTTGCATTACTAATTACAGTCAGGTCACAAATTGACTAAATCAGGGTTATGTCGATGTATGAATTACACGGTCAATATGTCGCTATATTAACACGTTGACATACGGGTAAGCCCCGGTGCCGCGACGAGGTTAAAATGAGGTCGTAAAAAGGTGCTGCATGATCCAAAATTTTCCGTTTCATGCCAGCGAATGGCTCAGTTGCAGAGAAGTCACGCAATATTTCCCACACACTCATACACGTTACGTAGAGGTCGCCGACGATCAGGAAATATTAGGACATGTTTTTGGTCCTTGATGCCGGCACCCGATCCATGGCCTCACCTAGCCCCATCTCATTCAACTCCAAATATTGTTCTGTTATTATGAACACGTAACTCTGTACAGAGATCATTCTGACGATGGAGGACAGTTAGTCTCGAGTCGACCTTGCAATGGTTCCTTGGTGTGAACGCCATATGTACCACTTCCTCTGAACGCTGCCCATATGCCTTAGTTATGTATTCCGGTCCCGGAACACGTAAGACAAGTAGATTTATTCAGGATAAGTGGCTTCCCATTGTTTAAGAGTAAGGTGATATTTGGAAAAAACATCGATAATTCATGGTATGCCTGCATTTAAGAGAATTTTGATATTTCTATACGATGGCATACGTTTTGCAAACTTGTCAATGTGTTACAGGGCCTTAGACAAATCATATTGAAACCTGCTAACAGCGTATATGGACTGTGAGATAGAAAGAACTGAGTCAGTGTCATACTGACCATTGATCTGTATCAACCTCCGATCTTACTTAATATAGATATATATATATCTAGACAAGGTCGCGGTCCTACACACAGTCCATATATAGTATACTAAAATAGGTGGTGGCGTCATATCAAATTGGCATCAAGGTCACTGGACTTTAAATCTGGTATACAAAGACGATTGGTGACGTCATATATAACTGTTATCACGGTAGGTCAGTGTGCTTTATATGTATAATATAGGACACGAGTATCTTGTGATTTACGGGTCATTGTCACGATATTCGCCCCACCCCTGCTACGTCCAAAATCCTGGTTACTCCGCTGCAATGAGGGAAGAGTTTTCACAGTGAAATTCATACCTGATTCATCACGTATTGATACCTTGGAAACAGCTGACAAACTAGCTAGAGAAACATTGCAGCATGATGTAATTGACACCAATTGAAGTTAAAATAATCTGTAGAAAAAGACAAAATTGTATGAATATAATCAGAGACGTCTCTGATACAATACAGATGACGTCACCATAACTACACTTAACGTTAAGATATGCTTGTGACTAGGTAAGTTTTCAAAACAATCCACAGCAATGACGGCAGTCTGTTACGTTTAAATAATCATCACAATCAACTGATTTTAATAAAGAATCTTTCTAGATTGTCAACACAAAACACCTAATAACTAAAAACAATGAGTGAGTCACTAAAACAAGGACTATAACGAGAATTGTGTATAAAACCGACCTGTGTATCAGTCACTAAAACGAGAATTGTGTATAGAACCGACCTGTGTACCAGTCACTATAACGAGACGTGTATAAAACATACCTGTGTATCAGTCACTATAACGAGACTTGTGTATAGAACCGACCTGTGTATCGGTCACTATAACGAGACTTGTTTATAGAACCGACCTGTGTATCTGTCAATGTAACGTGACTTGTGTATAGAACCGACCTGTGTATCAGTCACTATAACGAGACTTGTGTATAAAGCCTACCTGTGTATCAGTCACTATAACGAGACTTGTAAATAGAACCGACCTGTGTATCAGTCACTATAACGAGACTTGTGTATAGAACCGACCTGTGTATCAGTCACTAAAACGAGAATTGTGTATAGAACCGACCTGTGTATCGGTCACTATAACGAGACTTGTGTATAGAACCGACCTGTGTATCAGTCACTATAACGAGACTTGTGTATAGAACTGACCTGTGTATCAGTCACTATAACGAGTCTTGTGTATAGAACAGACCTGTGTATCGGTCACTATAAAGAGAGATGTGTATAGAACTGACCTGTGTATCAGTCACTATAATGTGACTTGTGAATAGAACCGACCTGTGTACCAGTCACTATAACGAGACTTGTGTATAGAACCGACCTGTGTATCGGTCACTATAACGAGACTTGTGTATAGAACCGACCTGTGTATCAGTCACTATAACGAGACTTGTGTATAGAACCGACCTGTGTATCAGTCACTATAACGAGACTTGTGTATAAAACCTACCTGTGTATCAGTCACTATAACGAGACTTGTGTATAGAACCGACCTGTGTATCGGTCACTATAACGTGACTTGTGAATAGAACCGACCTGTGTATCAGTCAGTATAACGAGACTTGTGTACAGAACCGACCTGTGTATCAGTCACTAAAACGAGACTTGTGTATAGAACTGACCTGTGTATCAGTCACTATAACGAGACTTGTGTATAGAACTGACCTGTGTATCAGTCACTATAACGAGACTTGCGTATAGAACCGACATGTGTATCAGTCGCTATAACGAGACTTGTGTATAGAACTGACCTGTGTATCAGTCACTATAACGAGTCTTGTGTATAGAACAGACCTGTGTATCGGTCACTATAAAGAGAGATGTGTATAGAACTGACCTGTGTATCAGTCACTATAATGTGACTTGTGAATAGAACCGACCTGTGTACCAGTCACTATAACGAGACTTGTGTATAGAACCGACCTGTGTATCGGTCACTATAACGAGACTTGTGTATAGAACCGACCTGTGTATCAGTCACTATAACGAGACTTGTGTATAGAACCGACCTGTGTATCAGTCACTAAAACGAGACTTGTGTATAGAACTGACCTGTGTACCAGTCACTATAACGAGACGTGTATAAAACCTACCTGTGTATCAGTCACTATAACGAGACTTGTGTATAGAACCGACCTGTGTATCGGTCACTATAACGTGACTTGTGAATAGAACCGACCTGTGTATCAGTCAGTATAACGAGACTTGTGTACAGAACCGACCTGTGTATCAGTCACTAAAACGAGACTTGTGTATAGAACTGACCTGTGTATCAGTCACTATAACGAGACTTGTGTATAGAACTGACCTGTGTATCAGTCACTATAACGAGACTTGCGTATAGAACCGACATGTGTATCAGTCGCTATAACAAGACTTGTGTATAGAACCGACCTGTGTATCAGTCAGTATAACGAGACTTGTGTACAGAACCGACCTGTGTATCAGTCACTAAAACGAGACTTGTGTATAGAACTGACCTGTGTATCAGTCACTATAACGAGACTTGTGTATAGAACTGACCTGTGTATCAGTCACTATAACGAGACTTGCGTATAGAACCGACATGTGTATCAGTCGCTATAACAAGACTTGTGTATAGAACCGACCTGTGTATCAGTCACTATAACGAGACTTGTGTATAGAACCGACCTGTGTATCGGTCACTATAACGAGACTTGTGTATAGAACCGACCTGTGTATCAGTCACTAAAACGAGACTTGTGTATAGAACTGACCTGTGTACCAGTCACTATAACGAGACGTGTATAAAACCTACCTGTGTATCAGTCACTATAACGAGACTTGTGTATAGAACCGACCTGTGTATCAGTCACTATAACGAGACTTGTGTATAGAACCGACCTGTGTATCAGTCACTAAAACGAGAATTGTGTATAGAACCGACCTGTGTATCGGTCACTATAACGAGACTTGTGTATAGAACCGACCTGTGTATCAGTCACTATAACGAGACTTGTGTATAGAACTGACCTGTGTATCAGTCACTATAACGAGACTTGTGTATAGAACAGACCTGTGTATCGGTCACTATAAAGAGAGATGTGTATAGAACTGACCTGTGTATCAGTCACTATAATGTACTTGTATAGAACTGACCTGTGTATCAGTCACTATAACGAGATAGAACCGACCTGTGTATCAGTCACTATAACGAGACTTGTGTATAGAACCGACCTGTGTATCGGTCACTATAACGAGACTTGTGAATAGAACCGACCTGTGTATCAGTCAGTATAACGAGATTTGTGTACAGAACCGACCTGTGTATCAGTCACTAAAACGAGACTTGTGTATAGAACTGACCTGTGTATCAGTCACTATAACGAGACTTGTGTATAGAACTGACCTGTGTATCAGTCACTATAACGAGACTTGTGTATAGAACTGACCTGTGTACCAGTCACTATAACGAGACTTGTGTATAGAACCGACCTGTGTATCAGTCACTATAACGAGACTTGTGTATAGAACCGACCTGTGTATCCGACCTGTGTATCAGTCACTAAAACGAGACTTGTGTATAGAACTGACCTGTGTACCAGTCACTATAACGAGACGTGTATAAAACCTACCTGTGTATCAGTCACTATAACGAGACTTGTGTATAGAACCGACCTGTGTATCGGTCACTATAACGTGACTTGTGAATAGAACCGACCTGTGTATCAGTCAGTATAACGAGACTTGTGTACAGAACCGACCTGTGTATCGGTCACTATAACGAGACTTGTGAATAGAACCGACCTGTGTATCAGTCAGTATAACGAGATTTGTGTACAGAACCGACCTGTGTATCAGTCACTAAAACGAGACTTGTGTATAGAACTGACCTGTGTATCAGTCACTATAACGAGACTTGTGTATAGAACTGACCTGTGTATCAGTCACTATAACGAGACTATAACGAGACTTGTGTATAGAACCGACCTGTGTATCAGTCACTATAACGAGACTTGTGTATAGAACCGACCTGTGTATCGGTCACTATAACGAGACTTGTGTATAGAACCGACCTGTGTATCAGTCACTAAAACGAGACTTGTGTATAGAACTGACCTGTGTACCAGTCACTATAACGAGACGTGTATAAAACCTACCTGTGTATCAGTCACTATAACGAGACTTGTGTATAGAACCGACCTGTGTATCGGTCACTATAACGTGACTTGTGAATAGAACCGACCTGTGTATCAGTCAGTATAACGTGACTTGTGTACAGAACCGACCTGTGTATCAGTCAGTATAACGAGACTTGTGAATAGAACCGACCTGTGTATCAGTCACTATAATGTGACTTGTGTATAAAACCTACCTGTGTATCAGTCAGTATAACGAGACTTGTGTATAGAACTGACCTGTGTACCAGTCACTAAAACGAGACGTGTATAAAACCTACCTGTGTATCAGTCACTATAACGAGACTTGTGTATAGAACCGACCTGTGTATCGGTCACTTTAACGAGACTTGCGTATAGAACCGACATGTGTATCGGTCAGTATAACGAGACTTGTGTATAGAACCGACCTGTGTATCGGTCACTTTAACGAGACTTGCGTATAGAACCGACCTGTGTATCAGTCGCTATAACAAGACTTGTGTATAGAACCGACCTGTGTATCAGTCACTATAACGAGACTTGCGTATAGAACCGACATGTGTATCAGTCGCTATAACGAGACTTGTGTATAGAACCGACCTGTGTATCAGTCACTATAACGAGACATGTCAATAGAACCTACATGTGAATCAGTCACTATAACGAGACTTGTGTATAGAACCGACCTGAGTATCAGTCGCTATAACGTGTATCAGTCACTATAACGTGACTTATGTATAGAACCGACCTGTGTATCAGTCACTAAAACGAGAATTGTGTATAGAACCGACCTGTGTACCAGTCACTATAACGAGACTTGTGTATAAAACCTACCTGTGTATCAGTCACTATAACGAGACTTGTGTATAGAACTGACCTGTGTATCGGTCACTATAACGTGACTTGTGAATAGAACCGACCTGTGTATCAGTCACTAAAACGAGAATTGTGTATAAAACCTACCTGTGTATCAGTCACTATAACGTGACTTGTGTATAGAACCGACCTGTGTATCAGTCACTATAACGAGACTTGCGTATAGAACCGACATGTGTATCAGTCGCTATAACGAGACTTGTGTATAGAACCGACCTGTGTATCGGTCGCTATAACGAGACTTGCGTATAGAACCTACATGTGAATCAGTCACTATAACGAGACTTGTGTATAGAACCGACCTGAGTATCAGTCGCTATAACGTGTATCAGTCACTATAACGTGACTTATGTATAGAACCGACCTGTGTATCAGTCACTAAAACGAGAATTGTGTATAGAACCGACCTGTGTACCAGTCACTATAACGAGACTTGTGTATAAAACCTACCTGTGTATCAGTCACTATAACGAGACTTGTGTATAGAACTGACCTGTGTATCGGTCACTATAACGTGACTTGTGAATAGAACCGACCTGTGTATCAGTCACTAAAACGAGAATTGTGTATAAAACCTACCTGTGTATCAGTCACTATAACGTGACTTGTGTATAGAACCGACCTGTGTATCAGTCACTTTAACGTGACTTGTGAATAGAAGCGACCTGTGTATCAGTCACTATAACGAGACTTGTGTATAAAACTTACCTGTGTATCAGTCACTATAACGAGACTTGTATATGCGTTTTGGAAGATAATTCCGTAAAATTTTCTTTTTAATCTAACAACAAAACATCACGTTTGATTGTTCAGCAATATATGTATCCATATAGTAACTGATTAATGCAGAAAGTCCATAGTATATATATAGATGTTTAGGTAAACAGTATAATGAATGTCTAGTATATGTATATAGGTGTTTAGGTAATACAGTATATTGAATGTCTACTCTATATATAGGTGTTTAGGTAATACAGTATATCGAATGTCTACTCTATTTATAGCCGTTTAGGTAAACAGTATAATGAACGTCTAGTATATATTCAAGTTCTGGAAGTCAATGACGATAAAACAAAAATCATGGTGTTTAGAAAATGGCCGAAATATAAGAAATGATGAAGTGTGGAAATATGATAATGAGAACATAGAAATTGTTGACTATTTCAAATATTTGGGAATGTATTTCAATTACAATGGAAAATTGTATAAAACTCAAAAGCATTTAGCAGATCAAGGAAGAAAGGCCTTATTTTCATTATCATCGTCTTTAAGGAATTATTGTTTGAGTGTAGAAACACAGTGCTCTGTTTTCGATATTTATGTAAACAGTGTTTTAAGTTATGGCGCAGAAATATGGGGATTCCATAAAGCCCCCAACGTAGAGGGAGTCCATCTAAAGTTCTGCAAAAAAGTCCTTAAAGTCTGCAAATCTACGTCCAATGAGTTAGTTGTTACAAGAAAGCTAAGAGTATTCAAATATTGGTTGAAGTTGAAGAAATCGGATAATTTGATAGTAAAAGCTTGTTATGATGAGTGTGTTAACGAGAATGATTCGTGGATATGTAATATTAATAATGAATTAATATCCCTAGGTTATATTTTTGAAGCGAATCTACCAGTTTTAAACGCTTTTAGGATTATTGAACAGTGACTGAGCGGTTTCTTCGAAAGGTAGAATATATTAATATCTTATAGATAGTCACTGTATTCAGTTTTATCTCCTTAACTCTATTGAGTCTAAATACAAATGTATGCTAACTAAGTTTAGAATATCGTCTCATAAATTAGATATCGAAATAGGTACACACAATAACATCATTCGAAGAAATAGGAACTGTAGCAAATGTAACTTGGGAGACGTCGAGGACGAATTTCATTTCATTTTTGTATGTCCTTTTTATAATGATTTGAGGTCAAAATATATAAAGAAGTATTATCATAAGAGTACATCTGTTTACAAACTTGTCCAACTTTTATCTGTGAATAACGTTAAAGAGTTGTCAAATTTAGGAAACTATTTATATCTAGCCACTAAGAAGCGTAATTGATCAGTACGTTATTTATAATTTTGTGTATTCGTAATATGTCCAGTGTTTATAGTTTGCACTCGTATGCTTTAGACACTCTCCTATAACATATATACCTGCATAAGAATAGCTTGTACCTATAAGTCGTAAGACTTTTGGTGAAATAAAGAACTTGAAAGAACTAGTATATATATATATAGGTGTTTAGGTAATACAGGATGTTGAACGTCTAGTGTATATATAGCTTTTTAGGTAATACAGTATATTGAATGTCTACTCTATTTATAGCTGTTTAGGTAATACAGGATAATTAACGTCTAGTGCATATATAGCTGCTGAGGTAATATAGGATATTTAACGTGTGATTTATATATGTTTTTGGTTATTTAAAGCCGATATTCAATATCGTTATTGATAAACGTCTCGTGTAGAATCAGAGACATATATAACACACTATATATACGTCTCTGGTAGAATATTGTTTGTATAGATCTAAAAATATTCCAGTTTGCTAAGAGGACAGATGTTACACTAGCTGGAGATAGAATGTATCCCCCTCTTCCATACTTACCTATACACGTTTTCAACAATCCTATAAAAATAACTTTAGAAGCTGACGCCAATACCGTGCAGTACATCCTCGGACGCTTGTCAGACTCCAGCCATTATATCATAATTGTCGTTTGTGGAATTAAAACCATAGACTTTAATCACCATTCTATACCACTACGTTCCCGGGAGTATACATTTGTAAATACAAATATATATGTACACATATATCTATCTTTTCTTCTAGATAATTATATATATATCGATCTGCATACAAATACAGAATGATCATGTACATGGAATATTATAAAGGATTGGAGGCATACAATGTATATATCCCTTGCAGTTGTATTAAAAACTGAACATTTCCAACTCGTCCTGACACACAAGGCATAAATACGGGCTCGTGATTATCGTGGATGTCAGGGTCATGGGGAATTTTTGTTTATATTGGAAAAACGTTCTTGTCACGTGAAAACAACGTGCCGCATTGTGAAACGAAAGTAGGCCAGCATAAAAAGATTAGCTCATACACATCTACCACGTCACGACCGGGTTATAGAAGGAAAAAAGTCTCTATGTCGAGAATAATACAAATCGAAGTCTTTATATAAGTAATCTTGTATGTTGCTTTTATCTATGTGTATTTTCGAACACTCTTCTCATCAGAATCCCATGCACGTGACACGGCTGGAACAAAATGTAGGTCGACCAATGAAAACCCTCATGTGTACGACTGACCAATGAGAGAGTTCTGTCAGAAGAGACCTTGTCATTATTACAGCGTGAAGCTCGCCGTACTACAGGAGAATCTCTCGACTGTCAAACGGGAACAACCTCTGTATTAAGGTAAGCACATTTACTTAATACCTTGCATACATTTCGATAAGTGTTTTGCAATATACTTGCTTTGTAAACTGTGCCGTGTCTGTGAACAGGTTTCTTCCTGTATGTGCTAATTTACATATATCGATTTTTTTCGCAATCAGCTGATTATTTTGCGAAGACGTTGAAGGTAGGGTCGATTGTTACGCTCATGGAGAGTGCTGGGGGAAATCTTTATATATAAACAGGATTTATTTAGACAATATATAACATGTTAGGACGCTCTCTCTTGAATGCATTATACTAATAATACGGACTTAGATAGCTAGCAGTGCGTGTTAATTATTGTTAACGGCGTGAAATTGTATTAGACATATCTTCGAGCACGGACACAAGGAACCTAAGAGGACAATTTACTGAAGAAAATGTTAGATAATTGATCGACTAGCCAGCGCATGAGGACAAAATAAAACACATCGGAATATTGTTAAGATGCATGCTTCCTTGACCAGTGATGATGTTCACGACAGACATCGGAAGGGCAATGTAGGGGAGGCAACTCCTATATACAAATACCGTGTAGTTGTGTAATCAGGAAATGTTGCTGATGCTAATTTTAATGAATTAAAAGAAAAAAAATCAGTGCAGATACAATGACACAAAATTGTTGCAGGGTAGTAGTTTGCTTAGGTCAACAGAACCTGGAAACACTACATAGCAATTTAGAAAAATCATGAATTGTAAATAAGTAGATATTGTAAAAAACACTTTTTACATTATCAATTGTGTATAATTGCTTTGTTTTTCATCATGGAACCGGTTCGTCACAGCACCTTTTTTTGTGCAAATGTTTTATAGAACTTTGAGTTTTCATGTCAAATTATTTTCTGATTGAGTTACTTATTTGTTACTCGAAGCAGTATCTGTCCCTTAAAGGCAGAACTATTAAACTGTTACCTATATGTGTTGTGGATGATAGCCTGTAGGGTGTTATTATAATTTTGTAAGGTGAAAGTCTGCAGGAGAGGGATATGATATGTTAGGCGATGGTCTATAGGTCAATATATTATGTTAGGTAATAGCGTGTAGGAGGTCAATATTATATGTTGTTAGTCTACAGTAGATCAATATAATGTTTTGTTATCTGATAATCTAAAGGTTAATGTAATATGTTGTGTCAAGTGATAGCATGCACGAGGTCAAATTCATATGTTGTTAGGAGAAAGGTCACCAGGATATATTGCCTGTCAATCAGTTTTGGATATTTTCCTACTCCTGTGTTTTATTTCAGAACCTGAACTGTGATCGCAATGGCGGTGATGAACAATGCGGCTACAGATAAGGTGGTACTCCAGAAGTACCTTGACCTTGACCTTGGCACGGAAAGAGTGATGGCGGAGTATATATGGATAGATGGTACTGGTGAGGGAATCCGCAGCAAGTGTAGAACTTTAGAGAAAGAACCAAAGGAACCATCAGGTAAAGATATTAACGTCTTGGGTAGTCATTTGTATACGAGGGAATTCTCCTGTAGCTGGTTATAAGCCCACCCTTGTCTATCATAGTTTCAAGATGTTAAACGATGGAATCATCACTTATATACTTTTCAAGGTAACTTTGAGAGAAACTCTTGTCATAATTGTTAGAAATTTAGATGTTTCTGGATAATTTTGGTCTGAATGCCCACAATGGAGGTCATGGTCAGCACTGGTCATTTGATAGCCTAATGAATTTAATAGGCTTTGTAACAGACTGTGTTTGAAGACCATAGAACACCTTGACCTGTTGAAAGAAGATGGCAACTGGTCTGGTGGAGCTAATTCTGTAAACTGTTTTGACTGTCGGATATTGGGTGGAAGAGGTCCTGGTAGGGTGATTTTGTGTGGATGAAATGTAAGCCTAGTTTAATAGATCATCAACAAGAGATGGGGGACTGTTAGGTACACAGGAAGACATCGTGAAGAAACCAGGCAATTTTCTTCTCCAGACCGAACTGTTATTCAGAGTTGTTACAAAATCGAGTTTAGTTGTGGGGACGAAAGGGTTGAGTTGGCAATTCTTCTTGTCAATAGTGAGGTTAGGGTCAAGTTTTTGGGTCAGTGGTCAGCTCGGTCATTCTAAAGATAATAACTTGACATCAACAAGCCTACAGCTATAATCCTGGACAGAATAATGGTGTTGACCAGTGGTGTTGATGTGTATCTGTAACCTTTGAACTACACAATAGTGTATGTATACACTAAACTTAAGGGGACCCAAGGCTTGCTGAAAAGGACCTAGGTAGGGCATAATGATATGGTACTGCGAGGAGAAACCTGAATATCTTGACAGGTAGCTAGTGATCTTGTGATATATACACACTGTTTAGGAACATGCACAAAAACTAGTCCACATATATACACCACATTAAATGTGTCATTTTTAGGGAATAACCAGTTGTGTCCTTGGTAAGATACTTTTACCATAAGTGTTCTTGATACCACGAAATGGACCTCCTGTATGTTGTTCAATGAAACAGCCACCCGACTCAAAATGAGTGTAGCTGTGATAAATGTGATAAATCCAGCAAACAGCAACATAATTCAAATTTAATGGTTGCAGTGAAGTCATCTGCCTGCAAATTGTTGATAACTTCCTGTTGTGCCACCTGTTGTTGGTATACCTGTTGTTGGTGTACCTATTGTTGGTACACCTGTTGTTGGTGTACTTGTTGTTGTTCCACCTGTTGTTGTTCCACCTGTTGTTGTTCCACCTGTTAATTGTATACCTGCTATGGAATACCTTTATTTAGCACATATCTTTAGTATTTGTATGTTGGTGACTCCTGCTGTTAACATGTCTATATAAGCAGCACACTTCTAGATACAAGATGCACTACTAGAAACTAGATTTTGCAAAAGTTTCAAATTGGCATAATTCAGTATTTATAACATCCTTTTTTCAGATTGCCCTATTTGGAATTATGATGGATCAAGTACCTACCAGGCAGAGGGCTCCAACTCCGACATGTACCTTCACCCTGTCAGTATATTCAGAGATCCCTTTAGAGGGGGTAAACACAAGCTAGTCTTATGCGAGGTGTACAAGTACAACAAGAAACCAGCAGAAACCAACAGACGTGCAGCCTGTAATGCTGTCATGGAGAAAGCTAAAACGTCTTTCCCCTGGTTTGGAATTGAGCAGGAGTACACACTGCTTGATCTTGATGGTCATCCCTTTGGCTGGCCAAAGAATGGATTCCCAGGACCCCAGGGTAAGGACCTAAATTAATATATAAGTATGCTGTATATAAAATGGCTCTTCTTTCCTTTGGTTTTCAATAAAGAAATCTTGAAAATTATCTTTTTGATTTTTGATTTTTGATTGAATGAGGAAAAAAATGTACCTGGTAATAATATTCAAATATCTCAATTTTAGGCTTAGTAAACTGTAGCCTGTTTTGGAGAGTGTTAATAATATTGACTATCTCTATCGAGAATGATTGAAATGTTTTGTTGATATCAGGACCTTACTACTGTGGAGTTGGAGCCAACAAGGTATATGGACGTGACATCATTGAAGCCCACTACCGTGCTTGTCTATATGCTGGGGTCAAAATTGCTGGCTGTAATGCTGAGGTCATGCCTGCTCAGGTAAATTTTGACTTTAATTAAGTTTAAATTCTGACAAGGTAGTGAATTAAGTTTTAATTTGACTAGGTAGTGAATTAATTGATATATATATACTTATCATGTGTGATTTCGTTTTCCAGTGGGAATTTCAAGTCGGCCCGTGTGAAGGTATTGACATGGGAGACCACTTGTGGATTGGACGATACCTTTTATACCGCGTGGCTGAAGATTTTGGTGTCGTTGTAACGCTTGATCCCAAACCTATTGAGGGCGATTGGAATGGCGCAGGTGCTCACTGCAACTACAGCACACTAGCCATGAGGGAGAAAGGAGGCATCAAGTAAGTTACCATGGCGTCCTAATACCAGATTATTGTATTGTCGTCTGATCAGATGTACAAAGTAGACAGACTGATGTCTGCTGTAGTGGTTCTACAGTAATGAGTAATTGGCGAGGAATAGAATATTATTAATGTCTTGCTGTGATAATTTATACCAATTTTGAATTTCTACATTAGATTGTGCAATCTTGGATTTGTTTTCCAGGGCTATTGAGGAGGGTATTGAACTTTTGTCCAAGCACCATGTCCGCCATATAAAGGCATACGATCCCAAGGAGGGCAAAGACAATGAAAGGCGATTGACAGGTCACCATGAGACTTCCAGCATCCACGACTTCTCAGCTGGTGTTGCTAACCGTGGTGCCAGTATTCGTATACCAAGACAGGTAGCTGAAGACGGATGTGGTTATCTTGAGGACAGACGTCCATCCTCAAATTGCGATCCATATGCAGTCACAGAAGTCATTGTCAGGACGACTGTGTTAAAAGAGTAGACATTAACTAGCAATTGAATGAACGTCGGAGATTGATATAAAATCATGCAAAACTTTATAAAAGAGATTTTTACAGAAGGACTTTGTTTTTTCAACAAGTCAATAATAAATGAAGAGTATCTAACAGAAATTTGACATTTAGTAAGATATAACCTTGATCTGTCACCATATCTTGTCAAGGTTTTGATATAAAGTGCAAATTTTACTCGTTCTTGACTCGGCATGATGTAAACGGGGTCAGAATTTTTAATACGCAGCAACATTCTATATATAGTTTTATAAAGATAGCTAACATTTCGCTACACAGTTTCTTTCACAGACAGAGATAAATATTATGATATTGCCTGTATAATGTAGCTAAGACATTGAAATAAAAAAGTTAATATTGTGTAAGATTTTAAAATCAAAAAATGACAGATATAATAATGCATTATTTTCTACTTAAATACTTGGTCTGTCTGCTTGGAAGGGCAGCAGATTTATTGAATTCCACGAGAACATGATCATGTATGTATGATTTACGTCACTAGAAAACTATGTGTGTATTGGTACGAGAGGAAGAGGATGTTGAATGGAAGTTCAATGATGGAAAGAATTGAGTTTGGAAGGGGTTGTGAAACAAAAAGCTGCTGATAAATTATTTTGTGTTCTGTATCTCGATCTACACGAGTTTTAATAAGATCAGGGGAATTCTGTCTAGGTGATCTTCAACATCGGGAGAAAGAGTTGTATGTCTTCGTAAGTTTCATTATCATAACATTAATGGACCACTATATCAACTTGTCAAATTATATTTGTATACGGTGTTGTCCCAGGTAGTGATCACCAATAGAGATATGTATATTCACTGTATCATTAACCTCACTGCAGTACTCGAGATAAGAGAGCATGTTTAGTCACCATTATGGATTTGCACCACATTGGAGCAGACAGTTGTAAATATTCGTTTTTATCGTTACTTTCCTTAGAATCTCTTCTTTACAGGTAAAGAAAAAAGCTTAAAAGGAAATAAAAAATGCTAAAACTTTAATACAAGTGTTTTTTCTCATTTGCTGTAGTTGGCAATGACTTGATATTTGTTGAAGAGTTACAATGCTACTCTATCATGAAGGTGGCTTTGTATTTTCAGGGAACACTGGAAAATGTTCAACTTTGACTACTAGATATACTTGTAACATGGCTGAAATGATTTACATTATGACTGGCATTGGGCAACCACTTGACACCTATTTTGTTGGGTAAGAAGATATGGTAACTAGCTTAGGATTACCCTACTGGACATGTTTCTTGCAGGGTGACATCAGCCTACACAAAGAGAATGTTGCTTAATCAGTTTACTTTAAAAAATGGTTTAAGATAAATCTGTGCAGGAAAATTGTAGTTGTAAAGAGTGCACGATGTGCTTTGTTGCCCCTCAACAGTGTAGTGATAAAGTGTGAGGGGGCATTTATATTAAGGGACATGACATCAACTGATCACTCAAAGGAGGTTTTCAGGTGAAACCTGTTCTGATGTCTTGGGGGCATGTGCATTGCACTTGAAACCGATAAAAAGAAATTCCTTCAATATTACACATCAAATATGGCAGGTCAATTTTTGTCAAACTATAGAAGTCTTGGAATTTCACAATAGCCATCTTATACCAACAATTGCCAAAATCTTGAGAGCATTCACATGTGATGTGGAGGATGAGGACAAACCATAACAAAAACATCTACCTGTAAAATTTTATAGTATAGATTGCATATATCTGGGTAATATTGAATTATTATATATATCTGGGTAGTATTGAATTATTATATATATCTGGGTAGTATTGATTGTCCTTTAATTAACTATTGATCGATATTAAGACATCAGTCTAAGGAGGATGATTATAAAATGCCTTCAGATGTCTTAAAATTAACCTATCGATTTTGTGTTTTATATCTGGGTAGCTTTTACATGTTTATTGATTGTCCTCAAATAAATACATTTAAAATGTCAATACAAACATTCCAGATTTAGAAAACTTGATTGTCTTCTGCTTAATCCAGACCTAGAAGGCGAGATAAAAATAGCAGTTATCACTTTAGTAATAATCAGGAGATTTTTTCTGGCATCAAATTACTTTCCTTGTCAATTTGTTCAGCTCACATTTTGATAGGTTAATATTCCTGGATACCAGTATCAGTATGTAACTTTAAGTGACCTACGTTTTCTATTAGATAGAACATACAGGGTTTGATATTTCATTGCTTGCATCTAAGCTTAACCCTGCAAATAAGATTTTTTTTTCAATTTTTCGTTTGTTTTGTATATTTTTTCCTCCAAATGTGATTTAAAGTCTGTAGTTAAAAATCAAATTTAAATGAAATTTATTCGTTTTTGGATATTGGAATATGAGATTAAATGATTATATTAAAACTATATATTTTTATTGCAGGGACATGTGTAACACAATTGTACAAAACTTTGCAATACATCAGTAGTTTTAATACTCTATTTACAGACATGAATTTCCTTCATGGTCATTGCCTTGTGAAAATTCTCAGGTTTAGACAAATATTGACTTGTTAAACAGTTTTACAGTAAGCAATATAAAATGACATGACTTTATCAATATTGAATAAGGTGACAGAATCAATCCAATTCAAGTGGCATGAAGTCATTTACCTAACCATGTAAGTAGGTTTTGTCCTGCACAATTTTATCAAGTAAGAGTGATTAAGATATGCAGACACCATTTTAATGAAATGTTTACCTAGATCAAAATTTCACACATAATAAGTGAGCTCACTGTCAACCACGTTGCATCATAATCATTTGTCATTCTGCCAAGAAAATGCAGTGTTATGAATTGTTAACTTGCTATATACATTTAACCAGTGTTGCCAGCTCAACTGATTTTGTCAGGTCAACCTTATATTGAACATTTCAGATCATGACCTGCTAAAATTCAATTTTTGGATTTAATAAAGTCAAATGCAAGTTTAAAAATAACGCAGAACTTCACCTACAAATACAAAGATGTGAAAACTATACAATAAAATTGATCATAAGGCCTTTTATCCTTCTTTGATCTTGCAAGATATTTCAGAGCTACGGGTTCGAGTCCAGTCCAATAAAAACAAGACATCTTATTTCATTTGTTAAGTTTTATTTTGTTGTGTTCTCTTAAGAGAATCACAAACCTTTGTCATACTGTTATACATTTGCATAGTTTTGAAAAAAAAAATTAAATCGACTCATGTTTACAAATGTACAAAGTTGAAAAAATAGATTGAATCATTCTATTACCAGAGAATAACCATATCACAATGTGTTAAGGGGAGATAATTCTACATTGGTGCGTAACTTGACCCTGGATATTCTAGGAGTTAAAATAATGTTCATAATCAGGCCCTAATTATGGATACACAAATTAAATCTAGCATATATGACTGCCTCGAGTATTAACTACTGAAGACAACATCACTAATTTTCTGTAAGATTTGTGTCTAAACGCTAGAAAGAAAAGTATCAAGGCTTCACACACCTGTGTGTCAGGTGAATTCATATACAAGGTCTAGTCTATTGGGCTAAGTAAGGATGAAGATCAGTGAAGGTAGAATTATGTCAAATGAAGTTTGTTTCGATATATAAAATGGATGTGGATGTTAAAATATAAAAATAAAATGAGCAGGGGCTTATATAGATATACCCAAAACCCCAGGATCAGGGAGTCAAAAGCAAGCAGGGTCTCACTCAGTTATACCCAAAACCCCAGGATCAGGGAGTCAATGTAAGTAGGGGCTTACATGGACACACCCACATCCCCACCCCAGGATCAGAAACACCCCCACCCCAGGATCATGAAGTCAAAGTAAGTACACTGCCCTTGGATTAGGAAGTGAGCGGTGACTGTCATTACATTGTGATTATTTGTAATAACTCTGAATTGGTTCAGAGGTCCATAATATATCTTGTACACAAAGTTGTAACAGATACAAACACAGACATCCCCCCCTGCCTTACCTAAGTGGGGGACATAGCTAACCTGAGATATCATATAAATTGTACATGGTGGCAATAGTATAAAACAAGCTAGAATGCTAATTGTGATATTTAAGGTGAAAGTGAACATTTTCTCAGCTTACAGTCAAATTAAATTAAAAAAAAAAAACAACAAAAAACCAAAACATTCCTGATGTTTCCAAATCACTAACAAAATTTTGGTATGCAATGCTTACACAGATAGAGCAAACAAAATGGTCAGATTTCTGTTACCTGTGGGTGACTAAACATTGGAGGGTCTATTAAGGCACTTTCAATGCAGGTATGTAAAATATGTGGAAATGCATGCCTGGCAAACAGGATACAAATGCTGCAGTATAAGACACTAAATGCTCAATAACTGGAGTACATAAATAATCCGAGATCCATACCAAACCACAGAAAACATCTTACAATGCGAGTTCTCTTGTACACCCCACCAGTACCCAGAAACTCATAATGGACTGATCCATCCTGGCAGTACCCACTAACTGTTATAATGATCAATCCATAGTGCTATATCTATAGGGCGGTCAGGAGTATTTAATGGCACATAGCTATTTACCAATTTTTTTAACAACCATGGAAATACCAGGGGAGATAACTCTATCACATCTCGCTCCACTCACCCACACACTTAACCGAAAAGCCCAAGAAATACTAAAACACTCTACACTTCTCAGTCCATCATTAGTCCAAAATAATACAATGAGTGAAAGGAAATCAAATAAATTGCACTACAAATAGTAGATTTCTTATAAGATAGCATACTTAGAAAACAGATTCTCTCAAACCCAATAAAAAGTGAGAGTGTTAGAGTTGACTGGAGTTGTGATCTCCACACTGGGACTGTGAGGCTGGCCTGCATTCAGTGTTGAAATACTGGAAACAATGGCAAACAGAGAATCCATCTAAGAAAAAAAAAATTGCTTATGCTTTTCAACAGTGGATTTGTTTGAAACCAAAGCTTGTCTGTCCAGCATGTCAGAATTATGACTGGAAATGTTTCAAACTATTTCAATTACTATATTTGGCAGTGTCAGTTTTTATGTGATATGACATAAAAGTAAAATTTTATGATTATATTTGCTAAATTATTGTAAAATGATATTTGAAACTTCACACTGATTCCTATTCTCAGTAGCAAAATCAAGAGAGGATAATAACATTTTAACAAAGAAACAAAACCACACATCCATTTATGTTAAGACAGTCGTAGATAGGTATATCAGATCAGTAGTGAAAAATGAAATGTACGTAAATAAATTAACTTTAATAATGAGACTCAATCAATACTATCAGATCTTCAACTTAATTTATCTTGTTCTGAAGAAAAAAGTAGGAAAAAAAACAAATTCTTAAACTATTTCACAGATATATTTATCTGTATTATGAACTAAGACTGGGCTGTAAACATTCTTGAAATTAAATCAATATTACTGATATGTGTATGTTACAATATTATATACATTTTAAATAGCTACCTCATTAAATTAGTTTACAAGCACAGATTTTTTCAAAACAAAGAAACAGCATTCACCAATCAACAAACAGCACTCAGAAATGTGATGAACAATAACGATTCCATACAATGATGGATCCAGGAGAGATTCTGGAGTTCTTTCTCTCTTCAAAACTTAAAGCAAAGTGTACCTTATAGAGATACAGTATTTTCAATGTGAGGTGTAACATTCAGAGTTTTTTTAAGAACTACCCAGCCAAAATGAATCTCCTTTTCCCAAAATCCTAGATCCAGCCCTGCCTTACAACACTGGGGGTCAGGTCTAGCAGGAACTGGATGTGAGTAACTAAACACCTGATCCCCGCTATATCATACAGTATATACTTAGTAGCATTCACAGTAACAAGCACTCATCATACTAACTAGTTTTTACCTCACTTCAATTTACACACTCATGATTTTTACTACAGTTTCCAGCACAATCCGGAGAGGAATCATGATGATGGCAGATGTTTACATGATTACAGGTACCAACAGACTCTCAACTACTTTTAGACATTAAATACACATCCATCCAACTATTTTCCTCAAATGGAATAAATAAGACTATATACAGCATATAAACACACAGCTCCCCATGCTTCTCCCAGTCATCCAACTATGTGATAAAGCCATATTTTCAGAGTGTGTTTATTTCTTCTTTGACATCCGCTTAAAATTTCAATGTAATAAGAAAATTTAATCTTGATAATTGATTAAATAAAATAGATACTTTATCGTCTTTAAATGAAAACAAAACTAAGATTTTATCTTTTTTTTCTTTCTCCTTTTTAACTTTTGTTAATTTGTTTTCATAGAGAAGTTTTCGTGTGACAGTATCCACTGACCTGGTGGTTAAGACTTGGTTTCAAAACACACTCCATATATGGTTCTACATCTTACTCACAAGTACACTTGGCTAGAAGTTATATGGGTGAGCATGATATGTACGAATTGGGATGATGTCCGCTATGGTTGGGGATGATTTGAATACATCTGTTGGTATACGTTGTGGTATATAACCACAGCTGAGGGCAGCAAATTCTTACAAATCAGTTATAAAACTGTCACAGGAGTGAGTGTCACATTATACTTCACTTATTTAATCTTTGAACATGTTTCTACGTATTAAAAACATTTTCTCTATTTTCTAGCACAAGGTCTAATATTTGGCATAATATATTGAGATACAGCATGCCAATTTCTCAGCAACTTAGCATGAACAGCAATAATTGCCAATCAGTTCAACGTTTGGCTTGCACTACTATGTCTTTGTGCCCCGTTTGGCATGCTGTTTGGCATGAAGTGTACACCAGTGGGGCCAGGTCCATTTCATAGTCATTGGTGTTGCTGACTCAACATTTGTTTTTTACGATATATTTTATTCATCGTCTGTACAGTATCTGTCAACAATGTTTCGAAAATGGCCTCAGTGAGCTGCATCTTAACAGCAGTCTCGTCGTCATCGTAATTCACCCAATCAGGTTCCTCCTCTCTTAATTCCTCAACTAAGATATTGTCTACATGGTCCTTCTTTTTCCGAACACTCCATCTATTTTTGTCAACTTTCCTGGAACCATTTAATCCTAGAATTTCAATCACAGCCTTCTGAACAATTGGTTTTAATACGTCTATTGTCGTTGGGGGATTAGCACCTCTGAAGTATTTTTGTCGTGTCCGTTTTGTTTGTTTCCAGGCACACGTACCGTCATTGTCTTCCTCCCTGTAAATATCACGTATAATATCTCCTGTTGAATCGAAAAGTAACTTCTCGAAAACGCGTCGGCTCTTACTGTCCACATCATTGTTGTTGTCCTCTGTAGAATAGTAGGTTTCTGGAGGCTCAAGTCCCTCTAGAGATTCGCCGTAGCGACGTTGGTTCCAGAACACATCCACAGCACTTGACACCACCTCTTCTATCTCATGGCGCTCATGTGGTACAGAGAAAAACACATCTTCTTGTACCTGGTGGAAGTTGGGATTTCCAGTGTCTGGTATCAACTCTGAAACACAATTAAAAGACAATAATGTCTTATTGTGGTTCAATGCAGGTTCTGCTTCATGCTAGGAAAATTACCAATTAATTATGACCTTAAGTAATTTGAATTAATCTATTGACCTTTAATTCAATGCTTAGTATGGAAGTGGGGGTTGGTTCATCACAGGAGAGGTTATGATTTCTATACGACAGACACAGTACTGACCTGACTGTATACCTGGGTAAGGAGGAGAGGATTAGTTCATCACAGGCAAGGTACGATTTCTGTAAGACAGACATGGTACTGACCTGACTGTATACCTGGGTAAGGAGGAGAGGATTGGTTCATCACAGGCCAAGGTATGATTTCTGTAAGACAGACACAGTACTGACCTGACTGTATACCTGGGTAAGGAGGAGGGGATTGGTTCATCACAGGCCAAGGTATGATTTCTGTAAGACAGACACAGTACTGACCTGACTGTATACCTGGGTAAGGAGGAGGGGATTGGTTCATCACAGGAGAGGGTATGATTTCTGTAAGACAGACACAGTACTGACCTGACTGTATACCTGGGTAAGGAGGAGGGGATTGGTTCATCACAGGCCAAGGTATGATTTCTGTAAGACAGACACAGTACTGACCTGACTGTATACCTGGGTAAGGAGGAGGGGATTGGTTCATCACAGGAGAGGGTATGATTTCTGTAAGACAGACACGGTACTGACCTGACTGTATACCTGGGTAAGGAGGAGGGGATTGGTTCATCACAGGCCAAGGTATGATTTCTGTAAGACAGACACAGTACTGACCTGACTGTATACCTGGGTAAGGAGGAGGGAATTAGTTCATCACAGGAGAGGGTATGATTTCTGTAAGACAGACACAGTGCTGACCTGACTGTATACCTGGGTACGGAGGAGGGGATTGGTTCATCACAGGAGAGGGTATGATTTCTGTAAGACAGACACAGTACTGACCTGACTGTATACCTGGGTACGGAGGAGGGAGCTGGTTCATTGTAGGAGAGGGTATGATTTCTGTAAGACAGACACAGTACTGACCTGACTGTATACCTGGGTACGGAGGAGGGAGCTGGTTCATTGTAGGAGAGGGTATGGCTTCATCTTCAAAGTATTCATCTTCCTTGTCACCATATAGCAAGTAATTCAAGTCTTCATCCAACTCCTTGTTTCCTTCCTATTACATAAATATAAAACCAATCCTTTAATTTCTACCATCATGCTGGTGAATCTAATATTCCATACTTAAAGATTGACTAACTGTTATTGTTAAAACATGAATATAGAACACATTTAAGTTTAAGATAACCTTCATGCAAACAAACCAAGAGCTATTACTGTACATAAAGTAAAAATAGCACAAATCTATAACAGAAAAATTGATATTAACAGACACTGTTCACGTATATTCTGACACAAGATTTTACACTCAAATGCCATCACCCAGCTGTGCCATACTTCTGACCCATATAACAGTAGCAGATGTTACGGTGACTGCACCTATACTAATCTATGTTAGTATTACAAATGTTTGCCAGTTAAAACTGAGACAAATTTTGTACTGATACAGTTAAGGTTTTCATTCTAATAGTTTTAAACTAGAAAATTGAGTTTAACGAACAGATCCATTAAGTTAAATGAGCTGATTCATCATAGACAAATGGAAATACAATACAGAAAGCCACTGTAGCTTAGATTTAGATAAATAATAGATATAACCAGCACACAATACATCCAAAACATGCTTATATTAATTGATTGAAAACACAAAGAAAAACATTGATTTAATTTTTTTCACTTGAGTTGTCTCCCCCTATCACATGAAAAGATTCCTGCTTGTGTGAAAAATGGACATTGTCTCCCCATTCTATATATAGAATTCCTTCTTTTATGTGAATTAATGAGAAGAAAATTTCAATAATAACTAGAAAATTGATTTTCTTTTATATATGAAAATGCTTTAAACTACTGTCACTATTTGGAAGAATTTCCATCTCATGTTAAACCCTAAACAGAGCTCTAAATACTGCTCACCCTCCATGCATTAAAATCAACATTTGAAATACTGTGTCTAACATTTCTAGTTTATCAGAACTGACTGACAACCCATGGCTACAATCCATGTTTCTTAAGAGTCAAATATTATGCTTTAAAAAAAATCTTCATATTAAAATATTAACTAACAGTATTTACAATGTTGATTAATGTAAATTGTACTGCAAACATCTTGTATACCTGTAAAAATTTAAATTATATACAGTAACAGCTAGAAGAACAATTCTAGGTTTTATTTCTGTTTTTTTAACATTGAGGATACAGACTTCCAAGTTTAAGTAATGTCATGCAATGAAAAAGTTTTTTTTGTTAAGAGAAGAAAATGTGTGTAAGACATGAATGCTAACACTCCCATGTAAGTATCACTGACAGATTACCACCTTGATAATGATAAGATGTAGAACTAATGACCAACTTGACAGGGTGGACTTGCATAATATTACAAGGCCCTCCTACAAAATGGTAGAAGCTTAAAAATATCAAGAATAATGTTGGCTTCTGAAAATTTTCATACCAAAGCTTGCATATTTAATTCAAAGCCAAATTAAAGTAATTTCAAAGGATTTTTTTCATTAGAAGGACTATGCTTTTCTTCAACTTTTTGATAAATCTGTTGTAAGTAGGAGAGAGAGGGAAGATCTTGTAGCTGTACTCTGGTATATCACAGCTGTACTCTGGTACATCACAGCTGTACTCTGATATATCACAGCTGTACTCTGATATATCACAGCTGTACTGGTATATCACAGCTGTACTCTGGTATATCACAGCTGTACTGGTATATCACAGCTGTACTGGTATATCACAGCTGTACTGGTATATCACAGCTGTACTCTGGTATATCACAGCTGTACTCTGGTATATCACAGCTGTACTGGTATATCACAGCTGTACTCTGGTATATCACAGCTGTACTCTGGTATATCACAGCTGTACTCTGGTATATCACAGCTGTACTCTGATATATCACAGCTGTACTCTGATATATCACAGCTGTACTCTGATATATCACAGCTGTACTCTGGTATATCACAGCTAAACTCTGGTATATCACAGCTGTACTCTGGTATATCACAGCTGTACTCTGGTATATCACAGCTGTACTCTGGTATATCACAGCTGTACTCTGGTATATCACAGCTGTACTCTGGTATATCACAGCTGTACTCTGGTATATCACAGCTGTACTCTGGTATATCACAGCTGTACTCTGGTATATCACAGCTGTACTCTGGTATATCACAGCTGTACTCTGGTATATCACAGCTGTACTCTGGTATATCACAGCTGTACTCTGGTATATCACAGCTGTACTCTGGTATATCACAGCTGTACTCTGGTATATCACAGCTGTACTCTGGTATATCACAGCTGTACTCTGGTATATCACAGCTGTACTCTGGTATATCACAGCTGTACTCTGGTATATCACAGCTGTACTCTGATATATCACAGCTGTACTCTGGTATATCTCAGCTGTTCTCTGATATATCACAGCTGTACTCTGGTATATCACAGCTGTACTCTGGTATATCACAGCTGTACTCTGGTATATCACAGCTGTACTCTGGTATATCACAGCTGTACTCTGGTATATCACAGCTGTACTCTGGTATATCACAGCTGTACTCTGGTATATCACAGCTGTACTCTGGTATATCACAGCTGTACTCTGGTATATCACAGCTGTACTCTGATATATCACAGCTGTACTCTGATATATCACAGCTGTACTCTGATATATCACAGCTGTACTCTGATATATCACAGCTGTACTCTGATATATCACAGCTGTACTCTGATATATCACAGCTGTACTCTGGTATATCACAGCTGTACTCTGGTATATCACAGCTGTACTCTGGTATATCACAGCTGTACTCTGGTATATCACAGCTGTACTCTGTTATATCACAGCTGTACTGGTATATCACAGCTGTACTCTGATATATCACAGCTGTACTCTGGTATATCACAGCTGTACTCTGGTATATCACAGCTGTACTCTGGTATATCACAGCTGCTGTATATCTCAGCTCTGGTATATCACAGCTGTACTCTGATATATCACAGCTGTACTCTGGTATATCACAGCTGTACTCTGGTATATCACAGCTGTACTGGTACTGGTATATCACAGCTGTACTGGTATATCACAGCTGTACTCTGATATATCACAGCTGTACTCTGGTATATCACAGCTGTACTCTGGTATATCACAGCTGTACTCTGGTATATCACAGCTGTACTCTGGTATATCACAGCTGTAATGGTTCATCCCAGCTACACTCTTGTATATCAGATCTTTACTCTGGTATATCACAGCTGTACTCTGGTATATCACAGCTGTACTCTGGTATATCACAGCTGTAGCTCTGGTATATCACAGCTGTACTCTGGTATATCACAGCTGTATATCACAGCTGTACTCTGGTATATCACAGCTGTACTGGTATATCACAGCTGTACTCTGGTATATCACAGCTGTACTCTGGTATATCACAGCAGTATATCACAGTACTCTGGTATATCACAGCTGTACTCTGGTATATCACAGCTGTACTCTGGTATATCACAGCTGTACTCTGGTATATCACAGCTGTACTCTGATATATCACAGCTGTACTCTGGTATATCACAGCTGTACTCTGGTATATCACAGCTGTACTCTGGTATATCACAGCTGTACTCTGGTATATCACAGCTGTACTCTGGTATATCACAGCTGTACTCTGGTATATCACAGCTGTACTCTGGTATATCACAGCTGTACTCTGGTATATCACAGCTGTACTCTGGTATATCACAGCTGTACTCTGGTATATCACAGCTGTACTCTGGTATATCACAGCTGTACTCTGGATATATCACAGCTGTACTCTGGTATATCACAGCTGTACTCTGGTATATCACAGCTGTACTCTGGTATATCACAGCTGTACTCTGGTATATCACAGCTGTACTCTGGTATATCACAGCTGTACTCTGGTATATCACAGCTGTACTCTGGTATATCACAGCTGTACTCTGTTATATCACAGCTTTACTCTGGTATATCACAGCTGTACTCTGGTATATCACAGCTGTACTCTGGTATATCACAGCTGTACTCTGGTATATCACAGCTGTACTCTGGTATATCACAGCTGTACTCTGGTATATCACAGCTGTACTCTGGTATATCACAGCTGTACTCTGGTATATCACAGCTGTACTGGTATATCACAGCTAAACTCTGATATATCACAGCTGTACTCTGGTATATCACAGCTGTACTGGTATATCACAGCTAAACTCTGGTACATCACAGCTGTACTCTGGTATATCACAGCTGTACTCTGGTATATCACAGCTGTACTCTGGTATATCACAGCTGTACTCTGGTATATCACAGCTGTACTGGTATATCACAGCTGTACTGGTATATCACAGCTGTACTCTGGTATATCACAGCTGTACTGGTATATCACAGCTGTACTCTGGTATATCACAGCTGTACTCTGGTATATCACAGCTGTACTCTGGTATATCACAGCTGTACTCTGGTATATCACAGCTGTACTCTGGTATATCACAGCTGTACTCTGGTATATCACAGCTGTACTCTGGTATATCACAGCTGTACTCTGGTATATCACAGCTGTACTGGTATATCACAGCTGTACTCTGGTATATCACAGCTGTACTCTGGTATATCACAGCTAAACTCTGGTATATCACAGCTGTACTGGTATATCACAGCTGTACTCTGGTATATCACAGCTGTACTCTGGTATATCACAGCTGTACTCTGGTATATCACAGCTGTACTCTGGTATATCACAGCTGTACTCTGGTATATCACAGCTGTACTCTGGTATATCACAGCTGTACTCTGGTATATCACAGCTGTACTCTGGTATATCACAGCTGTACTCTGGTATATCACAGCTGTACTCTGGTATATCACAGCTGTACTCTGGTATATCACAGCTGTACTCTGGTATATCACAGCTGTACTCTGGTATATCACAGCTGTACTCTGGTATATCACAGCTGTACTCTGGTATATCACAGCTGTACTCTGGTATATCACAGCTGTACTCTGGTATATCACAGCTGTACTCTGGTATATCACAGCTGTACTCTGGTATATCACAGCTGTACTCTGGTATATCACAGCTAAACTCTGGTATATCACAGCTAAACTCTGGTATATCACAGCTGTACTCTGGTATATCACAGCTGTACTCTGGTATATCACAGCTGTACTCTGGTATATCACAGCTGTACTCTGGTATATCACAGCTGTACTCTGGTATATCACAGCTGTACTCTGGTATATCACAGCTGTACTCTGATATATCACAGCTGTACTCTGGTATATCACAGCTGTACTCTGGTATATCACAGCTGTACTCTGATATATCACAGCTGTACTCTGGTATATCACAGCTAAACTCTGGTATATCACAGCTGTACTCTGATATATCACAGCTGTACTCTGGTATATCACAGCTGTACTGGTATATCACAGCTGTACTCTGGTATATCACAGCTGTACTCTGGTATATCACAGCTGTACTCTGGTATATCACAGCTGTACTCTGGTATATCACAGCTGTACTCTGGTATATCACAGCTGTACTCTGGTATATCACAGCTGTACTCTGGTATATCACAGCTGTACTCTGGTATATCACAGCTGTACTCTGGTATATCACAGCTGTACTCTGGTATATCACAGCTGTACTCTGGTATATCACAGCTGTACTCTGGTATATCACAGCTGTACTGGTATATCACAGCTGTACTCTGGTATATCACAGCTGTACTCTGGTATATCACAGCTGTACTGGTATATCACAGCTGTACTCTGGTATATCACAGCTAAACTCTGGTATATCACAGCTGTACTCTGGTATATCACAGCTGTACTCTGGTATATCACAGCTGTACTCTGGTATATCACAGCTGTACTCTGGTATATCACAGCTGTACTCTGGTATATCACAGCTGTACTCTGGTATATCACAGCTGTACTCTGGTATATCACAGCTGTACTCTGGTATATCACAGCTGTACTCTGGTATATCACAGCTGTACTCTGGTATATCACAGCTGTACTCTGGTACATCACAGCTGTACTCTGGTATATCACAGCTGTACTCTGGTATATCACAGCTGTACTCTGGTATATCACAGCTGTACTCTGGTATATCACAGCTGTACTCTGGTATATCACAGCTGTACTCTGGTATATCACACTCTGGTATATCACAGCTGTACTCTGGTATATCACAGCTGTACTCTGGTATATCACAGCTAAACTCTGGTATATCACAGCTAAACTCTGGTATATCACAGCTGTACTCTGGTATATCACAGCTGTACTCTGGTATATCACAGCTGTACTGGTATATCACAGCTGTACTCTGGTATATCACAGCTGTACTCTGATATATCACAGCTGTACTCTGGTATATCACAGCTCTGGTATATCACAGCTGTACTGGTATATCACAGCTGTACTCTGGTATATCACAGCTGTACTCTGATATATCACAGCTGTACTCTGGTATATCACAGCTGTACTCTGGTATATCACAGCTAAACTCTGGTATATCACAGCTGTACTCTGGTATATCACAGCTGTACTCTGGTATATCACAGCTGTATATCGCAGCTGTACTCTGGTATATCACAGCTGTACTCTGGTATATCACAGCTGTACTCTGATATATCACAGCTGTACTCTGGTATATCACAGCTGTACTCTGGTATATCACAGCTGTACTCTGGTATATCACAGCTGTACTCTGGTATATCACAGCTGTACTGGTATATCACAGCTGTACTCTGGTATATCACAGCTGTACTCTGGTATATCACAGCTGTACTCTGGTATATCACAGCTGTACTCTGGTATATCACAGCTGTACTCTGGTATATCACAGCTGTACTCTGGTATATCACAGCTGTACTCTGGTATATCACAGCTGTACTCTGGTATATCACAGCTGTACTCTGGTATATCACAGCTGTACTCTGGTATATCACAGCTGTACTCTGGTATATCACAGCTGTACTGGTATATCACAGCTGTACTCTGGTATATCACAGCTGTACTCTGATATATCACAGCTGTACTCTGGTATATCACAGCTGTACTCTGGTATATCACAGCTGTACTCTGGTATATCACAGCTGTACTGGTATATCACAGCTGTACTGGTATATCACAGCTGTACTGGTATATCACAGCTGTACTCTGGTATATCACAGCTGTACTCTGATATATCACAGCTGTACTCTGGTACATCACAGCTGTACTCTGGTACATCACAGCTGTACTCTGGTATATCACAGCTGTACTGGTATATCACAGCTGTACTCTGGTATATCACAGAGAACACATGGTGGAAACATTTCTCGAGTATTCAGTTTGCTGCTGTTTATATTATTCAGCTATGGCACGTCCAGCAATAACAGAGTTCATTACTTCAGCAAATCACACTTCAGTTACACAAACTTTTAAAAAAATTCCCCATGTTTTATATCAAACTGCAAATCAAATGTTTTGTCAACATTTAAGATAGAAAAATTCAAATGAAACCTGTACAAGATATCTGAACACTTTGTGATAAAAGAATGATTACAATCCTTACCTTTGTGGCACGGGGAGAGCTGCCTGGTATTGGGGAGCCAGGACGAGCATTCTCCGGTTTATCTCCTGGAAAGTTCCTCCTCTCTATGGACCCAGTCTCTTGATTCGGAAAAAGCACCTGGGGATCTTTGTCAAATGAAAACTGGCCCTGAGATCCGCTACGTAAAGGCTCTTGTCGATCACGTTGTTTATTACGAATTACAATCATCTCATCTATTGCATCACTCGTTAAGTTTTCGATTAATTTCTTCGTAATTTGCGAGTGTTTATCATTCTGGTTGATGTCTCTTTCAACATCACTGTCCACATTACCATTCATGTGAAGTGTGTTAGCACCATCATTAGACACTTCTGGTCGTTTGCTAGGTTTTTGTGCCACAGCAGGTGGGGTTACCTTTCTGTCCTGAATTCTGTTCATAGTTTTCATGTCATTTCGGACCAAATCCACCAGAATTTCATCAGTGATCTTGTTTGTGAGAGCCTCTTGCTCATGTAATCTCTCTTCACTAAAATTGGACACATTTTCTCCCGCCTCTATGATGACTCGACTCAGATCTGAATCCTCCTGGTCATCCGTTGTAATAGATTCATCATCATGTGAACTTGTAAAGCTTCGACGTGGGCTCCTGACGGCGGGAGCAGGCATTAAGTCGTCACCTGGTACCAGGACACCATGGCCTGGTTTGCATGAGAAATAACGTACACCCTCATGAGAACCATCATTTCTGCCATCCGCAGCTTCAAGCTCTACTCCAGCCCAGATCCCTGGAGCAAAAGTGACCTTGCCCTTGAACAGAAGAATGCCTGGACTGCGAACACCCCTAGGCCCTGTCACAAGGACACGATCACCCTTGTTGAAGTCACACATTATATCTATCACTTTTGGGGTCTCATCACGAGGGGAAGCGATGGGAGTCTCCTCTTCATCATCAATCTCTTCTCCATCAAAAACCCCCATGATAATTTCACCAGGTCTTGACAGGTCACCTTGACTCTGGGGTACTGATGATGTTTGACTGGGTTCAATATCTGAGTCATCAAACGAACCATTGAGGTTCTGACTGGACTGTGAGCGCCCACTTGATGGCCGTGAAGCTGTGGAAATGGAGCGTGGAGATTTCTGGTCCAGGTACCCATCATCAACCTGCTCCTGATGACTGCGAAGGTCCAGAGGCTGAACGAAGTGCGAGTCCTCAGATCGTACAGACACCAATTCACTTATCTGCTCTGATATATTGTCTGTGTGCTGCCTAATCTCGGTGTGATCGGACATGTCACTACGAGCACTCTGAGGTAGTTTTCCGATGGCAGACACACCATCATGGCCTGTAAAGTCCTCTGTGTAACTTGCATCATCGACTTGCGACACAGAAGCAGCAGACTTTGAAAGGGGAGGCAACTCCTTTGTAATATGCAACAAATCAGATTTGGATTGTTCAGAAACACTGTCCTCCACAGCTTCAATATTTTCATCAATATCTTCTGATATTTCTGTTCTTATTGATGAATCATCATTCCTGAATTGTTTGTGCAATGACCTTTGTGTTGTATTTTCTGACCTTGACCTACTAATTGTGGATTCACTAGCTTCTGAAATCTTCTCCAAGGATCCAGCTTTGGTCAACGGTGTAGATGGAGCAGTCTTTGGTGATGGTGAGCTCTGTTGTTTTGTATCTGAAATCAAAGAAAGCCAAATTGTATCAGAGTAGGCATGTGCTTGTCAACATTCATCTATTTAATAGCATCATAAACAGAATTAAGGCCTGAAGTAAATTGGACAAAAAGAACCAGAATCTGGTACCTTATAGGTTCCTCAACTTTTATTGTAGTTGAAGGAAATAATTGTTGCTATGGAAGATTCTTTTCGCAAGTCCATCCTTACAGAAATACTGCTCTTAGATAACTCATCACATCAACATTTTCCCTCTATATGATGTGGACAGAGAGATCTTTATTCAACAATAAAATTTAGGAACTTTCCCATGCAGCTTTGACTTGTGTTAAATTTCAAAATCTTAGGGCGGAAATTTCATTGTACATCACACAGTGATTGATTGCTTAAACTGCACATCTTTCTTGCTGTTTATTTAAGCTGACATGACAAATCTGGAAAACTAGGCCATTCGGAATGATGTATAAAAAGTGATGACATTGTCTGAGCATGTTCCTACATAATTTTCTCTGTCTCTAGACAAGTGTATCCACACTCTACCATCATATATCCTTGTCCTACTTTGGGTATTGAGACAGGGAGATCAGAACCCATGGAGAAAGATGGCTAAATTTCTAAACACCTAACACGAGTCTAGTTTTTAAACTTCAGAATCGTCTTGGTGGTTCAAAATCTCCTCTACAATGGTGAAAGATTTTACATTTTTTTTTTCTTTTCAAAACAAAAAAAGGATGACACCTATTAAGTATAGGAGAAAGATATATTCCATACCTTCTGTGATGGAGGGTGAACTTTGGGCAGAGTCAGTGCCTTCCTTGCTGTCCTCACTGATAGAAGAGTTACTTCCCTTCTTAGTTGGGGTGTTTGCTTCCTGCCTTGGCCTTGATTTTGGTGGGCTAACTTTTGGCTGTTTTATCTGAGGTCTTACACTAGATTTAACTGGTTCATGTTCCATCTCCTTCTGTAACTCTGCCTTCAGTTGGACTATTTGGTTATCGTACGCCTAAAATTTGAAAAATCGCAATCAGAAAATCAGTGCTATGATGGAAATATTTCTACTTAACACATTTTGAATTCAGAAAGAGAAGTAATCCGAACAACTAACCACAATATATACTTTCAATGTATATCTTTGTCACAAAGTTAAATTCAATTTTACCTCGATTTGTTTCTTCAGAGCTACTTCTTTGTTTTTTAGTATTTCTTTTTTCCTCTTCTTGCGTTCTTTCCTGAGTCTATCTGCCTCCACTTTGCGTCGTTTGAGTTCTTCATTCAAGGCACGAACTCGCCCCTCATAATCACTGAAGTCTGACTGGGTTTCTGTGTAGGACTCTGTAAATAAAATTTCTAGTATGAGATTTCTTTTCTAATTGTAAGTTTTGTGATATTTATTAGTACAGAAGTTTTAATAAAAAAATAATTTTTTATCAATCGAGTCCTGGATGAACTACTCACCTGTGTGTGAAATGGATTCTTCTGATTCGCTCTCTGAGCTGCGGTAACGACTGAAAGGTGAGCGGTTACCGTTACGAACTGTGCGTCCAGACAACCATGTGAGCCCCTGGGGGATTCGGTCAAGGGGAGAGCGTGGAGATTTACCACTTCTCTTACTACTGGTGCCCTGAACACTTGTCTCCTCAAAGGAATCATTGTTATACTGGCTGTCATTGATAATTGTGTCGTCCGCTGCGGATGATCGCGACCTGTGAGTTAAGATTTATATCATCGTCAGTAAATGTTAACAGTGAGTTATTTGGCTCAATAAACATTGCATTTCTCATTGCTTTCATTTCTCAATAAATTATTTAAAATTTGATATACTATAAGATGGTGCACCAGGCATATTCCTTTGCATTTCATTTCTCATTGCTTTTATTTCACATTTCATTTTTACAATAAATCATTCAAAATTTGATATACGATAAGGTGTTGCACCAGGTTTTTTCCCTTGTATAATTTAATATTTTCAGGAAAAGTGTCTGAGACTTACTTGCGAACCCTGGGAGTGGCAGGACTACCATCATCCACACTGGATATTGATGCCAGTTCTTCAACAATAGAACTTTCACTGCCACTGTTGATAGCCTTGTTATCGCGTTCCCGAAGTCTCTCCTCTGGTGAGCTCTCACTTCCACTAGCGAGGTCTGTCCTAGGAGTGTCTGTTATGCTACGCCGCACAGAGTCGTCTTTAGCAGTCATTACACTAGCAGAGGCAATGGTGCTCTCTTGTATGGTTGAAGCAGTCTGAGATTCTACAAAAACACAAATTCATCAATTTTATTTTTTGTTTGTACTTACAGCACTTTGTATAAGGCATGAGTCAACATAGTGGGAACATAAACAATTACAAACCAGGGAATCAAACTAGCGACTATCAATTTAAGAGATGGCTGTCTCACTGCTGCTGTAATTGTCAATATTCTGCCTTTACAAATATATTATCAAAATTAGGGCTGTCATAGGTACCTAGGTAACTTGTTACAGGTCTTGTTTGAGCATGATCTTAGTTGGTACAAGAGTACCTGAAATCTCCAACAGTATTTACTGTCTACAAACTTAATACAAATGAAAAGACTACAAACTTAATACAAATGAAATTACGGAAAGACGGTAACGTTAACAAGACATGCCATTTCATATTTACACAATCCTACTGTTTATTTTCAGCGTGTTTCTTTAAATTTTTTTTTTTTTTTTAAATGTTTTCAACCACTTCTTTGTCGTAATGACACTAAAAGTTTGACCACATATTTTCTGGTAATGCAGTGGCCCCCGTCTGAACTGTTATTCATTAGGTAATGTACGTAGCACAATAGACAACACACTAGAGGCATTTCTCACGTATTCAGGAAACAGTACAATAGCGACCCAAGCACGCTTATTACAGTCTCGAATTTGTCATCATGGCATAAAAAATTTTCTGTCATTATATTGAGGTTATTTCCAGTTGTTGAATAAAGTTATGAACCGAGCCTTCATCAAGAAGATAATTAATTGTTCATGTCATCAAGTTTCCTTTATAGTGTATTATCCATAGGAGATATTACAGTTAATGTGTGCTTCCAGTCATTGGCTGGATCGTCACTCATTAAAGATACCCTGTCCCAGCCAGCAATGCTAAGATGATTTGAAAGGCCTGTTTTACTCACTTAACTTTATAAATCAATAATTCGTTTTACTTTAGTAAAACTTTAGAATGCCGCTCAGCAGTAATGAAACAGTTCTAAATGACTCGGGTACATAGGGCAGAAATTTTGCACCTTTGACAAACCTATTAAAACCAGAGAAAGACAAAAACTACTTTATTTTTATTCCTAATCCCACCTTTTGTTTCATTTCTCTGTCGGACTTTACTGCTTTCAGCCTGGTCATCCTTCGAGGTTTTAGCTGGAGTCTTGGCTGATCTACGATCATCTTTGCCAGATATTTTCTCTGGTCGACGGTTGTCTGGTGTCTCCCACATTCTGATAGCTTTTTGCTCCATCTTAAACACCCTGGATTCTTCATGGTCCAAACGCTGCTTCCATCTCAATAGTTCCTCAGCTTTTTTCCGTCGGTCAAGCAGCTTTTGTTCTCTAGCTGTCAAGAACCTGACAAGACAAGCAAAACTCTATAAGCAAACTGGTCTTTTTAGAGATGGTTGGCCATGAAAAAAAAAATTTTTTCAAAACCAAAACAGAAAATCTTACACAGATTACACTGTGCAGGGCTGAGTTTTTTCTACTCATATAACATTTTTGTTGAAGTTTGATAAACACCAGCTTGACAATGGATTTTAAGAACCTGTTAAAATTTTAAACAAGCTACAATTTAGTTAAACAATTGGGTTTTATCTGCCTTATATGTGGTGTGAGTTTGTTTTACCTCTCATCGAAATGGATTTTCTTGAGTTTGTCCAGAGCTGAGGAATCATCCATGGACTTCTTGTGTGATTCTTTGGGTTCTGTGTATATCTCAGAGTCCGACTTGTAATCTTTCTTCTTACGTCCACTAGTAGCATCTCTCTGGTCATCAAACTAAAACAAGTCAACAAATGCCGATAAACATTTTTAGTGAGATCACTGACCACTGTCCAGTAGATCACTGACCACTGTCCAGCAGACATCTGGTAACACCAATATTACGCTAAACTACTACTTTTAACACAGACGAAGATCCTGTTGACAAGATTATCAACACTTTCAACCAAGAACATGTTGGACAAGATCTCATACCACTGTCTAGCTCTAGTACCATGGATACAGGTGTGGAACTTACATTGCTGACTTCATCTTCGGTGTGAACTTCTGATGGACGTCCAAGTCGGCCATTCCCTTTTAACCTTTCTTTGGTCTGAAAGAGAAATAAATCATAAATATACAAAATGCATGATGCAATAATCGTGATAAAAAATAATCTTTAATGAACCAAACAAAAAAATATCTTATTAATGAATGTCAGACTTAAATCAAGGTATTCAAACTGAAATATTCTGAGAGACAGAGCTCTTCAAAGCACACAAGTGTTGGGAAACATGCCTTCAGTATGTTTACCTTCAATGTATTTTTTCTCATACGACTGATCTCGGTGTGTTGCTTCAAAAGTCGCTGCCGTTCTAGAGAAGCAGCTTTGTTGGATTCCTGGAGTCTCTTGATTTCAGCCTGTAATAGAAATTCAAAATCTCCTTTAGTGTCTGAACATTTTATTTAAAAAGTGCCACTGATCTCAGACTTTTCTGGACAAAACATTTTAACTATAACCTTTCAATTACCACTCTTTTTAATAAGTATTGAAATGCTATATTTTTTCATCTGTATCGAAATGTAGTATTGCCAAGTTCACTCAACATGATTAAGAATGTGTCAAGTCAAGTATTACGAACTAAAATATTCTAACAGAACAATATACTAATATAAACAGATAAATATATGTATTGAAAGCCAATGTACACTACCATCTTTATAGAAGACACTAGAAATCCATAAAAGGAGTTTTTGAAAACAGCTAAATGGTTGAAAGTTTATTATGAAATTTCAATAATCTTAAATTTAATGAAATTCTATAACTCCTGATTTTTTACTATTTTCTCTCATAAAACTATGGTCATATCTTGCCCATTCCAAATACAGAAGGAAATTCAATAAGAAAAGTAACAGAGAATGGGCAAATCACCTGCTGTTCTTGAAGCCTCATCTTGAGCCCACGTTGCCGTTTGATGATCTGTGGGTAATTGTCGTCTGCTCCTTTGTTGCGAAGATTCTGTCGTTGCTGGTCCAGCCAGGCAAGTTCAGCTTTTGTCTTCTCAGTCAAAGCCTTCTCCCGGAGGCGTAACAATGCACCCTGAAATTTTACAAACATAGTGCTGTATGGTGATGTTGGACCTAAAAACTGCACAACAATTTTTTTTATAGGAGTTTTTAAGTGAATATTGGAACCTACAAGACATGATGCAGCACTCCATAAAATGCTAATCTTTAAATATTTTCAGCCAAAAGTCAGAGGTGATTGACAGACCCATTGTCTGCCAGTCAAGTAGACTTGGGAAGATAAGTATACAAAAGTCTTCAACTTCAGGCAAGGGGAAACACGTTTCTTAAACTTCAGGCAAGGGGACACAAGTTTCTTAAACTTCAGACAAGGGGAAACAAGTTTCTTAAACTTCAGACAAGGGGAAACAAGATTCTTTAACTTCAGGCAATGGAAAACAAGTTTCTTATACTTTAGGCAAGGGGAAACACGTTTCTTCAACTTCAGGCAAGAGGTAACAAGTTTCTTAAACTTCAGGCAAGAGGTAACAAGTTTCTTCAACTTCAGGCAAGAGGTAACAAGTTTTTTAAACTTCAGGCAAGAGGTAACAAGTTTTTTAAACTTCAGGCAAGAGGTAACAAGTTTTTTAAACTTCAGGCAAGAGGTAACAAGTTTTTTAAACTTCAGGCAAGAGGTAACAAGTTTTATTAACACGTATTTGATACTTCTATCTATTGAAATGGCTGTACCTGGTGTTGTGCCCTCAATTCTTCCTCCCTCATAAACTGTCGAACCATCTCCTCTGTAAATTTGTTGAAGGACTCCTCACCAGTAAAAAATGAGCTGAGGTCATCAAGGGACATCCTGGGTGTGGTTGGCACTACAAACAAGAATTGTACTGATAAAATATGCTTACCAGACCTACCGCCAATACTATGTTATGTAGAGATTTGTGTACTGTTCCTAGTGTAAATATTTGAAGACAATATCATCATATTCAACAAACAATAGTCAGGTACGTGAATCAAATTTGTTGTGCTTGTTTTACATTTTTCTACCAACCTCAAAAACAATGGGTGGTCTGATGTGACAGGAAGGACGACCAAGGGAGTTAACTGTGTACCTACCTGACGAGACACTGCCTTCATCTGATGTCACAGACATGTTGTCTCCGGAGTGTTTCTTAGCACGTTTCCGATGACTTTCTGATGGCAGGATTGCCTTGAAAGATTTCTCCTCCATCTCATCCTCCGTCATCGTGTCGTCAAACGTAACAGAATATTCATCTCCTGAGACCATCACAAAGATAATAGTTAGCACTGTTTTATAGGGAAGGTACATTTCTACTGTGTTTCATACTACATCAAAACATTTTTATTATTTTATCTTAGAGAACAAAGAAAAAACACGAATAAGTTCTTAACACTACACTTACAGTTAAAACATGATGACATTATTTCCTATTGTCCACACCACAATCATGAAAACAAACCTTGCAAGATATCTTCTATGATGCTATCTGAGCGCGACTCGTCACGTGCTTCTGCCCCTGAGACAGAGCGTATAGAGGAGTCACTGTCGAGGTTCTTGCGGCTATCACTGGCTGTACGCACACTGTCAGGTGTTTTTGCATCTCTGTTTAGTAAAAGGTAAATCACAAAGATTATTACTGTATGAAATGTCTAATCGAGCGATGTGATATTTTTGCGGTTGAAGTATCGAAACTAAAAAGTACATGATGCTTCTTTTACCCAATCAAAAGTCGACATGAAATCTTATGGTGAGATACTTGTGAAAGTCGCCTGTTTTGTGGTGTTACATTGGCTGTTAACAATACATGACTACTGTGCTGTGATAATCAAGTCTAGGGTATATAAAGTTAACATATGTAGCATCTGTTTGACTTGAAATATTCGTCGGTCCATTTCCCCCTGTTTTGATGCTATTTAGATCCTTCTAAGGTACAAATTTTTACAATTTATCATAAAAAAAAATCCAATGCCACAAAAAGACCACAAATGTTCATACTAGACATTAGAATTCAGAGATACTGTATTTCCTTATTATTGATATAAGATGTTATAGCTTATGTATCTGCCAAATTACCAACTTGAGGGCCATTTGGAACTTTTACTCGCTGAAGTACATACCTGGACCGGGCTGTACGACTATCCATAGTGTAGGAGGTGGCTGTCCTTGCAGAATCCGGTACACCTCTCTCCAAATCCTTTGCTGATGTTGTCTGCAACATGTTTATAAATTCAACTGAACAACACAACCTATACTTTTAACAGTTTTGTTGTCAAAGTATTAAATCTCTAATTTGTTACATTTGTAGTGCTACATCTAGTGTTAAGGCATTCTGATATGTCAAGTTCAGCAAAGCAAAAGATTTTAACAAGTCTTACTATACAAACAAGATGTGTTTATGATTCAAATTCTGAAGTGGGACATTAAAACTGTACTGAGTAAGGCATATGCTAATTGCATACACACTTTGTGAAAACACTCACGTCTTTATTGTGGTATTGATTTGACAGTTTTATTTCAATAGCTAGGGCCAATGTAAGAATTTTTCAAATGTAAGTCAAAGGTCATGGTCAAGGTCACATGGTAAAAAATTTTGATGCCACTGGAAAGGTCTTGTCTTGTCCCAAGGAACAGACATGCCGAATATGAAAGCCCTTTGTCTTACTGTGCAATAGTTATGGGTAAGGTTACATACATACATTGATACATACATACAAACATGAGAGAGAGAGAGAGAGAGAGACAGACAGACAGAGAGACAGAGAGAGAGAGAGAGACAGAGAGACAATATGCCCATAATCTTTTGATCATGGGGTACAAAACTTACCGTTCTATTTTTGCGTGGTCTGATATTGTCCGTCTCCAGTAGGCTTGTGACCTCTGACCTAGACCTTGTATCTACTGTGACCTTGCGCCCAGTCTTCTGTTTATTCTGGTTAGTGTCGGTGGGTACAGCACGCAGTCGTGTTATGGCCTCAGCTGCTGTCTGTGTGACCTCCATAGATCGTTGACGGACGTCATTCAACTCCTTTGTAGCGTCAAGCATCTCCCTCTGTGCCTTGAGTTCCAACACACTCATTTCCTTACTGTGCTCTTGTTGACGAGCCTGAATGCCACACGAATCATGTGATTAAAAATACAAAAGGTTTTACTACAAATATCCATTTCATACAAGAATTACAAATCAATTAGTTAAAAGAAATTTTCATCTCATCACGCTTCTGCAAAGCTAACAAGAAAATTATCTCACACAAAAACCCAATTAAACTCCTTTAGATCACATGATCAACAAATTCTGGAATGTTTTGGAAGACACTGCTTAAAACATTGTTACACTCCCAAATTCTGCAATCAAGGCTCTATATATAGATTGCTGGCACCAAGACCTGATAAGATGTGAAATTTTATGGAAACTTTTTTTTTAAAACAATTCTGTTAAATCATAAAAGGTGCAATATATTATCTTAATCAATACAAAATTACCATTATAGAAAAAGTTGCAGAGGTACAAATATCAATAATCTTTATATATACCTTAAGCATCTGGGCAAGTGAGACTGTCTCCTGCTGAGCCATAGAAACAGCACGTGTACGTTCCATGTTGGTCAGTTGTCTCATACTCTCCTCCATACTCTCTAGCTGGTTAAGCTCTGTGTGGAATTGTCGCTCCAGAGTATTTGGAGAGTATCGTGCTGGAAACTTCAGACTTGTAGCATCCTCAGAAGCCTCATATGACGGACGATGTAAGGAGTAACTTGGGCGATCCTAAAAAAATAAATGAATTCTCAATGCATGGGAAATGTTTCTTGTGTCCTTATCATATATTCGAAACGTAGTACTTCAGTGTTTTATTTTCTATAAAATTAATTCCTATGAATAATAAATAATTTTGATTTTAGTTTTGTTTTGGTTTTACTCAATTCCAACTTACTGTTTCTAATGACACGTCACTCTCTGAGCCTTCTTTGCGCCCGGCGTCTGAGCCCGATGCCTCCTTGCGCACTGGCTTGATGGACGAAGACTTGGGCTGGGGCTTGGTTGGTCTTTTTTCATACTTGTATGGTTTTTGTTTTCTATCATCCCCGCTGCACACATGCAAAACAAAAATAATTTCAATGTCAATCAGGCACAGAGAGAAAATGAGGACGACTCTACGACAGTAAAATATCTTCATTTTCTAATTTGATTTCTTAAATTTCAACTTCATTTTCACCACATTTTGTCCTGTGTTGCTACAACAGCACTTGTTATACATTTGTGTAGGTAGCCATTAGTACCCACCTGTCTGCAGTCTTAACGTAGGAGTCTTCCTCCAAAGTGTCATCATCACTTTTCTCAGTCCCAATCTGGAAACTCACTGATGCTGTTTTTGGCTGTGTAATATCAGGTCTGAAACAAGAATCATCACAATGTTGGTTATCTGCTTAAGATAATTTAGTTTTTAATTTTTATGGCAAGTTTTCTTTTTTTTTTCTTAAGAAAGGAAAAACTAATTAACTACAAATTAGAAATTGTCTACAAGGACAGGAATGCATAGCAGAATGTGATAAGGAGTAGAACTTGATGTCATGAAACAAGGAGGTTAAATATGGACCAAATGTATTAAGAGATTCTTGTGATATAATGCTGATTTGGAATGTGACACAGCGACTGGGACAGACAGACACAAGTTACACCAGATGTTGTTTGTTCCCTGACCTCTCTATGAAATAGTAAGGCATAAAAAACCCCCAGGATATTGTAAACACATACTTGTTTTTCAAGCTTTCTGTGATTGAAGCAAAATTTGATGTGCGTAGTCCTGTATTGACAAGGTGAGAGCTCTCTGGGTGGTATCCCACCCCTGGACTGCGACTTCGACTGTCCCCACCTGACCGTGCAGCCGGTTTAGGAGCAGTCTGTTGCGATGTCACTTTCTCCCGTTTCACCTCATCCTCCTCAACAGAAGCTCGAGATTTTGGCACACGACTCTCTTCCCCTACAGGTCCCTGGCGCTGTTTTACTACAAATACAAAAACAGTTGATGGTGTTGTTTAAACGATCAGTCAGGAAAACCTGATATTGTCATGTAAATGAATATTTGAGAATCATTATTAGACAATTGTTCTGTGAGGTGGTACATGATACGCCCTGTCGTCGGTTCAACGAGCATTTTGCAAAAGGAAAGGGAAAGAAACTGATTTCAATGTCCAATCAAAGGTTCTTTATAGACAGTGCCAGTTGTGTAATGACAGACAAAACCAGAGTAAACCATCAAGTGCCAATGGTGATAACATTCCCAGTTATTGTTCCATCAATTTTACAAAGGCAACAACTTAATCAATAACAGGCGACTAATTTTGGTTATTAAACTTGTCCAAGTTATGGTGGTAATAATCTTTCCTATATAGTTTTAAATGCATCTGTTGGAAACGTTGATTCGTTGAAAATTACTTTTGATATCAATCAGACATTGCTTCTGTAATTAAATAAAGGGCCATAACTCTGCAAATTTTGGTCCAAAAATTGCAGTGTTTATTCTTGTCCAAGCTATCATTATAGTGAAACATCCTATGAAATTTGACACTGATCCATTGAAAACTAAACAGGTTACTGAGCAGACACTACAGAGGACTGAAGAAAACCAAATTGACTGAAAAAATGTCAAAACTGAGGTGGGAAGGTGCAATGACCATGTGATTTTATAAATTTTCTGAACTGCCATACATCTGATAATCTCAAAAGAAAATCAAGTGCATATGTAAACTTCTCCCACGTAAATACAATATTATAGTACATTATATAAGACCCCATCAGTGAAACATTGCTTATACATGCGATATTCACTCATTCGACAACAGTATCAGTGAAATGCTCCCCGAAAAAAAAACTTCATTAGAAACAAAATTTTAACAATGAGTAATAATTATGTAATTAAGGGGTTGCAGGCACTGAATTTGGTGAACTGCACATTCTTTTAGTATGACCAGTGTATACTCATAGTTTCAAGACCCTTTGCTTACTGTGGGCAACATTATAATGCTCCAGAGACAAAAGGGCAGACAGAAAGACAGATGGACAGACAAGGTGGCGACTATACGCTCCCCTGAAAATTTTTGTGGAGGATAGAAACCCTTGAAAAATGATAATGAAACTAATGAGCTTAAAGTACTTGAAGGCATGGCATGAGAACGTTCATAGAGTCACTGAACTTTTAAAAAATATCACATCATGAAACTAAAGTAATACTGTCAAATATTGCACCATAATTTGATATATCCTAAAGGGTTCCTTCCAATGGTGAAATCCTCTGAGATAGGTTTGGATGCTGCTGGTGTGTGCTCTCTCTATTGATTCTTGTTGATGTCCTGTTTGGAGTGTATTATCAGCGTATGCTGTATACATGCCTACAACATACCTTGGTTGCGTTTTTGCCTGGCGAACACATTGAGGACAGAGTACGGATCAGACGTTGGATCCTCCCAGGAGTATTTGGTTGTCTGCCCTTGGGGTCGTGGAATGTTCATCTCCTGAGGTCGTGACCTTTTGGCTCCTGCATGGAAGTCTTTGTCTCGTAGTCCAGCACCAATCTGTTATAACAAAATAACAACTCAAATTGTAGTTGTTCTAAATGTTGGATGCTTGCTCAGTTTTAGTGGAATTTTATTTGTTCTAAACATTTGTTGCTTGATTAGATTGAGTGAACAAAACAAATTTTGCTTACACTTTTCAGTGAAAAATGCCACGCATCAGACCACGTATTTGTGTCATCCCGATATTTCATTTGATCTTGGTTTTCTGATCAACTGCTGATAGATAAGCCAATATCAACCCTGTCATTCTATCACAACTCAAGTCATGCATCAAAAGCAACATTTAATTTTCAATTTACTGATAAAAATCTCTTTCAATATGATTTTCAATCAGTGAGTAGATATGTGACATGACTGTGGTGCAACACTAATTATCACCTCTACCAGGATTTAGATAAACACTCCTTCATGTGTTTCCGTTATACCAGTAGTCTAGTCAGCCTACATATATAGCTTTGTGTAATTCAGCTATGGTGTTTCATCAAAATCTGATGTCTGTATGCTTTCTGGATCAGAATTCATTTATTCCCTGATACCCTGTTGAAGAATTTTACCCAATCAGTATTGTGATAAAGAAATAAGGCATTAGAACAATATGCCATATCCTACTCAGGATACTTGAATATGAACTTAAACATTGTTAGTGTTTTACCTTGCGGGGTGGTGATGACAATGAATTTTCGGAATCCTCCGTTATTGTTATATCACTAAATGTTGAGGTCTCTGATATGGATGACTCCTCATCATCCTGCCCATCTCTGTGACTAGCTAACATGGTACGACCTGATGGCAGTTTCCAATTAAGGCTCTGCCGTACTGTGTGGCCTCTGTAGGCCGCCTGAATCCTGATGGCAGCAGCCTCTGGTTCTATACTGCTGTCATCAAGACCTTCTGGGTCTCCATGTGATTCCTGCTGAGTACCTGCAACACACAATGTTAATTCATAAAGGAAACTTAGATGATATTTTTCACAGCTTAGAAATGGTGCAACTGACTAGACATTCAGTTTCAAAAAAAAAAAAAAAAAGAGAGAAAAAAAATGAGAAATTCTATAACATAAGATTTATTTGTCAATATCCATGACAAATTACCTTTACAACTTTCACATACACACACAAAAAAAAAATCACTTCATATTACATGAAATATCAAAAACTTTTTATGTTAGTTTAAAAACAGTTCTATCGAAGATCAATGATTAAGGTAGCGTGTACCTGGCAGGTTTGAGGCGAACACTGAGTAATTAGTATCAGCGCCAATCATCCTTTCATAGCGCGACACAAACTCATCATTTTCCTGTGATCCTCCGGCACGAGGTAATGCCCATCGGGAGTTTGGATTTGAATTGGCTGCACCTGTTGGTTACACACAAAACTTACTAGTTACCATGTAGTTAAAATTCCCAACTCTAGGTAAAAATGTAACTAACTGCTGTTGTGTTCCTGGAATACAGGAAAAAAAAAATCCTTTTGATCAAAATATTTTCATTTGGATCCAATGTAAATGGTTGTAAAGATATGATCAGGACCTGACTGAATTCACTGCTGACCAGAACAGACATTTTGGTCCATGAAATCTAACTACTGAACACAAGTCTATATTACCAAGATATATCACTGTGTTTGTTATGTTAATTTACTTTATTTCACAAGGACCACAACCAGAAATAATACTCAAAAAACAAAACCAGCTGCCATGCTGCTATGTCAATTAAATACAACATATCCATTGTCTGATTCAGGACGAAACCTCATCAAATAAACATTGCCACACAAATAGTTCCTTTTGTCTAATGTTCCTCGTCAACAGTTCTAATCCTTTTTCTTAGCTATATTGAAACAAGTGGTATTCTTTTTCAGTAAATTAACGGATTACTTTAATTTCGTCCAAAGCGACTTGAATATCTGTCACTGACCTACTTCACAGCAATCACAGGTGAGTGCTAGTGGATCTATATCTGTCCATTTGTGATTTTAATTATTTTAAAAGAACTGTATAATGTGCCAAGTCAGAATATCTAATATGTTAATTTTCACTGTATCAAGAAACACAATAATGCTGATCACATGACATCTATCACCATTTTATCTTTGATTTCTTTTTCAGGAGACACGCCTTCATTTTTTGGCGAGAAAGGCATATTTTCTTCAACAATGTAAAAATAAATGTTTCTATTCATAGTGGTTTCTTGGCACTTTCAGACAAAATCAGTTCTTCTTTGTTAAGCAATTTCTTACATCCTGGTAACATTATATAGTTAGCAATTCCTGGTAGCTGTGCTAAAATTTCGTGCTGAAGTCATTATCATTACAAGCACTCAGAGAATGGTTCAAGTACACCTGAACAGAACGTCTGGTGGTATGTCTTCTTTACTTAAATCAACTCATAATTGAATGTCAAAAAACACCTGATAAAATCTTGATTGTCAACAAATGAAGTCTCACAAGGTCTTTAGACTAAAATGCAATAGATTCCTAAGGGAAATTAGCCACAATAATGAAAACATGAGGAGCCAAGGTTTCGACTGGCACTATATACAGAACTGGTCTATCTTTGGTACTCTCATTGTTGTGTCACTAGCTTGGCACGAATAAATACTATATACCTATCACAAAAGTAAATTCAATATTACAATTCAGTGATATTACTTCATAGAAGAAATTCTTTATTAAACTCGAAATGATTGAGGATGAAAAGAAAATTGAATTTGCTGTTGTGAATATCATAATTTTTCTTTAGATTTGATTTGTATGAAGTAATACAAGGCATTAGAAGAAATAAGTACCCGGGAAAAATTGGTCTATAGAAATAGTTAACTCCTGTATTTATCAATAATGAGACTATGTATGGGGGGGTGAAGAAAAAACATAATCTACCTGTCAGGTATAATCTATATCATCCCTCTCTACAACAAATACACCTAATTAAGTATTTACATGCACTCAGCACACCTGTATGGTAGTAGAGTACTTTATGTCCTTAATCAAGAAATGTTCTTAGGATTTACAATTAAAATTTGCTTATGGTAATTTTTTGTGTAGGAGCTTATAGGAGGTGAATGCAACTGACTCTGTTCAGTGATAACTGATTATCTCTTGCACTAAAATTATTGCACGTTCCTATTTTTCATTCATCAATACAATCTAGGTGTGGTCTAGATACATTATTGTACATGTTTACCATCAGTACTGGTTGTGGGTGTTCCTGTATTACCAGTTATTGTTCATGTTTACCATCAGTACTGGTTGTGGTATCCCCTGTATTACCAGTTATTGTACATGTTTACCATCAGTACTGGTTGTGGTATCCCCTGTATTACCAGTTATTGTACATGTTTACCATCAGTACTGGTTGTGGGTGTTCCTGTATTACCAGTTATTGTACATGTTTACCATCAGTACTGGTTGTGGGTGTTCCTGTATTACCAGTTATTGTACATGTTTACCATCAGTACTGGTTGTGGTATCCCCTGTATTACCAGTTATTGTACATGTTTACCATCAGTACTGGTTGAGGGTGTTCCTGTATTACCAGTTATTGTACATGTTTACCATCAGTACTGGTTGTGGGTGTTCTTGTATTACCAGTTATTGTACATGTTTACCATCAGTACTGGTTGTGGGTGTTCCTGTATTACCAGTTATTGTACATGTTTACCATCAGTACTGGTTGTGGTATCCCCTCTATTACCAGTTATTGTACATGTTTACCATCAGTACTGGTTGTGGTATCCCCTCTATTACCAGTTATTGTACATGTTTACCATCAGTACTGGTTGTGGGTGTTCCTGTATTACCAGTTATTGTACATGTTTACCATCAGTACTGGTTGTGGGTGTTCCTGTATTACCAGTTATTGTACATGTTTACCATCAGTACTGGTTGTGGGTGTTCCTGTATTACCAGTTATTGTACATGTTTACCATCAGTACTGGTTGTGGTATCCCCTGTATTACCAGTTATTGTACATGTTTACCATCAGTACTGGTTGTGGGTGTTCCTGTATTACCAGTTATTGTACATGTTTACCATCAGTACTGGTTGTGGGTGTTCTTGTATTACCAGTTATTGTACATGTTTACCATCAGTACTGGTTGTGGGTGTTCCTGTATTACCAGTTATTGTACATGTTTACCATCAGTACTGGTTGTGGGTGTTCCTGTATTACCAGTTATTGTACATGTTTACCATCAGTACTGAATGTGGCTGTTAATGTATTACCAGTTATTGTACATGTTTACCACTGGTTGTGGGTGTTCCTGAGTTTCAAGTGATAAAACATTTACACCAGTAAGGTACAGAGTAATTGATTTGTACATCTTTTAATCTATAAAAATTTGACAGGCTTATTTGCATACCTGTCAAGATAGCAATATGCTGTGGAAAACTAATTAAGGTGTCCTATATACTTTTATTATATCTTGGTTGAGTCATTTGAATCTTCTGAATTTCAATAGTTGATTTGTAGTGCATGACCTGGAAATGTTGTGTCCCAGGACAACACTGTTGGACACTTAAATTTCCCATTAGACCTACAGTGTTTCCCCTGGGAAGTATCAGACTTTTTAATTACACAGTACTGAACATTTATTAAGCTAATAGTACAGTCAGTGAAACTGCCGTCTGCTGATTTTTAGACATCAGTGGATTCTTAAAGTTACAATACTGCCTGACGACAGGCACCAGCCGAATTTGAGTGAAAACTGGTGGTTACCATGCCAGCAGGCGGCATTTTGTGATATGTGGCCGTACTATTACAAGCTACTTTACTCTCAAATATGATATGAGAATATCTAGTGTGATGTATATTGTTTTAACTATAATCACCTATTTCAAGTAACAATTTAAAGTTAGTTTTGTTACAATCTACTGGTCCTATTATTTCTATTTTTAAGAGCAAATCATTGAGAGCAATCACTTGTCCTAACCCATACCTACAGAAAACCTTTTCTATTGAAATTCAGCAGAAAGAGTCATAAATCTGTACGTATTATGAGGGAAAAAAACTCCCTGAAGAAGTATCCCTACCCAATTTTTTTTATAATAAGTGCTAGGATATGGACAAAACAAACTGATTTGAGAAAACAAAGGACAGTAACTCTACATATCAGAAGGGGAAAAGGTAATAAACGTTCTGCCATCCAAGACCATTTTCTTATGAGATTGTCCTAAGGGCGGTGACATAATAAACACCTTTTGGTAAGTCTCTCTGATTAAAAATTTTTGCAAAAATTTTAAAAATGAAAAAAAAAAAAAAAAGAATCACTACCGCTTGCCTTGGTCTTATTTATCGGTCATCTCCGTCTTTGAAGCTTTGAATTATCTGAGAATGGTTGATAAAAAATAAAATTTGAAGAATAACATTTTTCGCATTGACAAAAATTATTCAGTTACACTGATCAAACAAACAAAAGCATGCTTTTTCTACACAGATCTCCTTACCTTCCACATCATGGCCGGTGATTTTTCGAGCTTCTGCCTGAATTCGACTCTGCAGAGTGGCAGCAGTGGCTTTTATAGCCTGAATTCTGTCAGCACGAGACCGTGGCAGTTCTGTAGCACCTTCAGACGACGCTGCATTGTAGCCTCCATTCGCTGATGGCACAGATCCCCCCAACCCCGAGTTCGATGAGAGTTGCTCCCCTTTGTTATGGAGAGCTTGAGAGAATTTACTCATTACTCCCTCAACATTAAAAGTAAATCCACCAACATTTCGAATATTGTTTTCACCATCAACTGAAAAATTATTTGGCACCAATTCACTGTCCTTGTCCTTAATTTTCCCTGCAAATTTCACTTTCGTCTTCTCAGCTTCCACTCTGAAAGACAAAAAACAACATAATTTCTGTACTACTGGGTAAGTATGTCTTATTTCAAAACAAGATGTGTTCTTTTTCTGATTCATACAAGCATTAATTAAAGTTCCTGTTTTGAGAAATATTTGAACAAATTTCTGATAGAAAACTGATGTGACCCTGGTTTTCTGTTAATACACACTGGATTAGGTGTATAAACCCAGATCTGAGGACATGTCCTTGTAATCAGATATAGGATATTTACAATAATCCCTGGATCAGGTCCAAATCACACAGTGAACACGTTTATATGTGTCGTCACTCACATGAAACACTTTAAGATCATCAATTTCTTATCCTATTTGAAAATCCAAGCACATGCAAATTCTTGGTAATTTTTTATTGGTAAAAAACAAGTATTAAAACTACATCTTCTGTACAAAGTAGGGCTTGCTCTGCTGTATTTTAGGACATGATAAATGGGTGACCACAACATCTGGACTACATACCTTGGAGTGGCAGTTTCTGTGGTTTCTTCTTCCTCCATTGAATCCCCTGTTATTGTTGAGCTATCATCACTCATCTCCTCATCTGTGTGACGAACTCCTCGATTCTCTTTCTCCGATTCACTGCTCACCTGATCACAACAAGCAATGGACTTTACTAAATACAGTCAAACTGATATACAAAGATCCCTTTCTGGGACTTTACTAAATACAGTCAAAGTTACATACATAGATCACTTTCTGGGACTTTACTAAATATAGTCAAAGTTACATACAAAGATCACTTTCTGGGACTTTACTAAATACAGTCAAAGTTACATACAAAGATCACTTTCTGGGACTTTACTAAATACAGTCAAAGTTATATACAAAGATCACTTTCTGGGACTTTACTAAATACAGTCAAAGTTATATACAAAGATCACTTTCTGGGACTTTACTAAATACAGTCAAAGTTACATACAAAGATCACTTTCTGGGACTTTACTAAATACAGTCAAAGTTACATACAAAGATCAGACTTTACTAAATACAGTCAAAGTTATATACAAAGATCACTTTCTGGGACTTTACTAAATACAGTCAAAGTTATATACAAAGATCACTTTCTGGGACTTTACTAAATACAGTCAAAGTTACATACAAAGATCACTTTCTGGGACTTTACTAAATACAGTCAAAGTTACATACAAAGATCACTTTCTGGGACTTTGCTAAATACAGTCAAAGTTATATACAAAGATCACTTTCTGGGACTTTACTAAATACAGTCAAAGTTACATACAAAGATCCCTTTCTGGGACTTTACTAAATACAGTCAAAGTTACATACAAAGATCACTTTCTGGGACTTTACTAAATACAGTCAAAGTTACATACAAAGATCACTTTCTGGGACTTTACTAAATACAGTCAAAGTTATATACAAAGATCACTTTCTGGGACTTTACTAAATACAGTCAAAGTTACATACAAAGATCCCTTTCTGGGACTTTACTAAATACAGTCAAAGTTACATACAAAGATCACTTTCTGGGACTTTGCTAAATACAGTCAAAGTTATATACAAAGATCACAGAGACTTTGATAAATACAAACTTCTGTACTTAGGTATCTTTCTGAGACTAAATGTAGTCAAACTTCTGCACTAAAATATCTCTCTGGGACTTTACAAAATACAGTAAAATTTCTACACTAAGATATCTTTCTAGAACTTTACTAAATACAGACAAACTTCTATACTAAAATATCTTTCTAGAACTTTACTAAATACAGACAAACTTCTATACTAAAATATCTTTCTGGGACTTAACTAAATACAATCATACTTCTGTACAATAATCACTTTACTGGAATTTCACTAAATACAGTCAGACTTCTACAAAAAAAATCACCTGGGAATTTACTTATCACGGTCATAATTCTACACAATGATTAATCTTCAATTTTTTAAGTTCAATCTTTAATAACGATTATGTGAATAGAGAAACAAAATAGGTTATCATTATCATAACAAGATTGAAATTTAGATACATTAAGTGTGAAATACTCTACTTAAAATGACTAAACAAAACTTTATTCCTTTTATAGACATACCATCATTCTCTGTCTGTTTTCGTGGAAAGGATGGTGTCGCGGTAGATCAGCCAAACTAGCTGGGTGAATAAAGGTTTCATCTCCTCTGTGACGACTCTGTCTCCCGTCACGATGTTCCGTTCCATCCTTGACCTTTTTGCTGTGTGAAGCTGAGGTTACAGCTGACTGCTTCTGTTTGTTGTACAATTCCTCTAGCTGTTTGCGTTTCACTTTGTCTGCTTCCTTCTGTTTTTGTTCATCTTCTCGTTGCTGTCGTAACCTTGCACGTTTCTGCTGCTGTATGTAACGCCTCACTTCCTTGGCATCATAATGGCGATGCTTAGCTATTGGCTGCTGTTTCTCCGACTCTGTAACAATACCGACCATTTTTAAGGAGACAGCAGACATCAATATTATGGCATTTTCTACATCTATTTTTTCTGATTTTTCTGAAACATCTATCAGTCTAATTGATCCTACCTACAATGTGTTCCTCCACCTGGTGCTTTTACTATATTCTTTCTACTGTGATTCCGTAAGCTACTTATTAACTTGTTCTAACAAACTTAAAGAAAGCGAAATCTAATCTTAGCAGTAATTGTTTTACCTGAACTAGAGCACAGTGAGATCACTGATGATGTAACATTATCCATGTAGATTTAGTAAGTGTCTGGTAGTGGATTATGGGTAATTAAATCAGACAGATGGAGGTAAAATATCAATTGACACAGAAGTACCTGTGTAATAGTATCTTGTCTTCTAACGCAGGTAAAACTGACTTAAACAGTCATCAGACAACATAAACATATAAGTATGACTTGAGATATATGACTAACACAATGTGACTATCTTGATTTTGGATGTGACTGTTGGCATTTGTTCAAATTCAGTGACTACTATCTGTTATCACTGAACAATACACTGCCCACACCTTGATTATTCTGACAATTGTTCCTCAAAAGTAATCAGAATTTTGTCAACAAAACAAAACTTGGCAGCAAGGAAATCCTAAAAAATAAGTTAACACATACAACAAGTTCCTGTGTATACTTCGGGGTACTATACCATTATTTCAATAACAGAACAAATGAAGGGGTGCGGAAAAATAATTCTTATCACAAGTACAGCCGTGAATATTATCATACATCCATCTGAGCTGTGACTCGTGGACATCACTGGTCATACGAGTGCAACACGCTTATCCTCTACTTCAAACCATCACACACGGCCATGTCACCCAATCATCACCTCTGTTGTTCCAATGTAGACATTGACTAAACATAAACCATGATTCTTTATGATTTTTTCATAATGGTAAAATTCGTCTGTGAGAGGAATTGATATTTACCTATGATTACTTTGAGAGCCCTGAGTGTGCCACTGAACGCTATAAACTGATCTGATGTCTGCCCTGGACCAGTGGATCACTCAATCTCCGGCATTGGATACAGCATTATTAACTTAAATATCTTTCCCACAAATATATGATTACATGTTGTATAGTGTAAGATACTGGGATGTAGACACAAAGACTGTTAGAGATAGAGGCTCTCTACCAGCTGATTGTAGTAAGACTATATGTGTATAATCTATAACTTGTTCTAAATTGGTAAATGAGAATTTGACCTGCTGGACAAATATAATCTGAAAAGTGTCGGTTCACAATTATTGACAGCACTAACGACAACTGGTGTTGAAATGTGCCTGAAGAAGAAATTATTTGGCTGAGGGTCCAATAACCTGGATGAAGAGAATCGATCTTTGTTTAACACTAAGACTATGCTGATGCAGTCAGAATCCAGTTGCGTTTCATGCCGAGTCTGACAATTAGAAGAGAATTATTGCTTTTTCATACTAAGGGTCCAGGAATAAGACACGATTCTATATTGCTTTATGGCAATGATAAATGGATGGAAAAGAAGATGATAAATTTCTCTCATATTTTTATTTCTACTTTTGTTCATACAACAATGAATGGAATCACAATTCCATCATAATACTGAAAATACTTAAAGGCCAAACATGTTGATAATATATACCTCTGTATCTTCAGATCTGAGAAATATTTCATCACAAGACAAAAAAATCAAACACTTTGATAGAAGCTAACTATTAACAGCCAAATTGGAAATTTTAAATACAATTTTCCATCCAATCAGTGAAATTTGAGCAAACAGTGAAATACATGGAAACAATTTAAAGTTTTAAATCAAGGGGTTACTACTGGCATTGGTATAAAATACTGAATCCACAACAACATTACAATTTTAGAGCAGATCATAAAGGATTTATTTATTTACTGCAATAATCTGTGTAAAGCTGATGTTTGTCTTGAAAAATTACAGGTCCAAAGTGGGGAGAGTGCACATCACATAGCTGTAGGATCCCAAACACATCATATACCTGTAGGATCCCAAACCCTCTTCCCATTTTTTTTTGTTTTTTTTTTTGTGTAAAGATAGAAAATGTTCTGTGAAGTGGCCATAATGGATTGTCAGGAGATTCAACAATTTATTTATAAGCAACAATTATAACAGAAGTTGTTATTGTAAATGTAAATGCAAACTATCCTAACTGACATCATCTAAAATCAGGACGAAGTGTTAGAACACTACCGATCTGTAAAGACAGTGGCCTATGTGGAGAACTGAAAAAATATGACAGTTTAATTTCATTCTCCTCCATGTTGGATATTGTAACGAAGAAGCCATGGACGCAGGCTTGCTTGCATATTGGCAGAGTTTAGCAATGACATAGCTTATTCTGTCTCATTGGTGTTTATGAAGCATATCTTTGAGTCTTCCAATAACTTACCTACTTGTCATGATGAATAATGATAGCATTGATTATCTTATCAAGATGTGTTATGTAACACGGTTACTTTTGCCAATCTATACATGTCATCATCCTGTGCTCCCAATACTGATTGCTATCAATACTGAGTTGGGGCCTTGGATTGTGATAGCTGGCACATGTGCAATAGATGTTTGTGTTTATATGTCTCTGAAAAAAGTCACGAAACTATTCCAAGATCAATTCTTTCTTGCAATAGAAACAACTACAAACAACAAAATGATGTTGCTCCTCTGCTCTCCAGTGTGATACACAATTCACACCTGTACTTCTGTCTGATGACATATCACGATTACCTGTGCTATTTGTGTAAAACAGATACATATGTGCCAAGCTGTTGATCTTAATGTATTAATGCATAGTATATAAGTTTAGATGCCTCTAATTTTATTATCTTAAGATATAGTTTGAAGATGCTGCCCTCAAGTGTGTTACACAATGTATATGAATCTGCCAGCAATCAGGGAAAATTTGAATCCCCATTACTCATTTTTACAAATATCAACATTAAAACATGACAATTTTTAAGTCTTTACGACTCTAACTGTCGCTGATTGTCACTGGGTCTCATTGTTTTGATAGACTATTAAGAAAAGATGTCAGTAATCCCATAATCCTCTGTGTTCCGCCATATTGTCCTGTTTTAGAGACTTAACTGCAAACCAGAAGAATGCTAGTTTGTGATTGACCCAAACTCAGTCTGAAAAGTGCCAGTATAACACCTAACCTGTCACTTATTGGTGCCAGTATAACACCTCACCTGTCACTTATTGGTGCCAGTATAACACCTAACCTGTCACTTATTGGTGCCAGTATAACACCTAACCTGTCACTTATTGGTGCCAGTATAACACCTAACCTGTCATTTTTTGGTGCCAGTATAACACCTAACCTGTCACTTATTGGTGCCAGTATAACACCTAACCTGTCACTTTTTGGTGCCAGTATAACACCTAACCTGTCACTTATTGGTGCCAGTATAACACCTAACCTGTCACTTATTGGTGCCAGTATAACACCTAACCTGTCACTTATTGGTGCCAGTATAACACCTAACCTGTCACTTATTGGTGCCAGTATAACACCTAACCTGTCATTTTTTGGTGCCAGTATAACACCTAACCTGTCACTTATTGGTGCCAGTATAACACCTAACCTGTCACTTTTTGGTGCCAGTATAACACCTAACCTGTCACTTATTGGTGCCAGTATAACACCTAACCTGTCACTTATTGGTGCCAGTATAACACCTAACCTGTCACTTTTTGGTGCCAGTATAACACCTAACCTGTCACTTTTTGGTGCCAGTATAACACCTAACCTGTCACTTATTGGTGCCAGTATAACACCTAACCTGTCACTTATTGGTGCCAGTATAACACCTAACCTGTCACTTATTGGTGCCAGTATAACACCTAACCTGTCACTTATTGGTGCCAGTATAACACCTAACCTGTCACTTATTGGTGCCAGTATAACACCTCACCTGTCACTTATTGGTGCCAGTATAACACCTAACCTGTCACTTATTGGTGCCAGTATAACACCTAACCTGTCACTTATTGGTGCCAGTATAACACCTAACCTGTCACTTTTTGGTGCCAGTATAACACCTAACCTGTCACTTATTGGTGCCAGTATAACACCTAACCTGTCACTTTTTGGTGCCAGTATAACACCTCACCTGTCACTTATTGGTGCCAGTATAACACCTAACCTGTCACTTATTGGTGCCAGTATAACACCTCACCTGTCACTTATTGGTGCCAGTATAACACCTAACCTGTCACTTTTTGGTGCCAGTATAACACCTAACCTGTCACTTATTGGTGCCAGTATAACACCTAACCTGTCACTTTTTGGTGCCAGTATAACACCTCACCTGTCACTTATTGGTGCCAGTATAACACCTCACCTGTCACTTATTGGTGCCAGTATAACACCTTACCTGTCACTTTTTGGTAAGTTTTAATTGTAATTCTTGCTTGTCTCATTGCCACTCTATGCATCCACAACATTGTTTTGAAAGCATTATTCATAGCACATGACTGACAAAGACAGATCATGGGTAACTTGATGGAAAATTTGAACCAATAACAATAACAAAGTCAGTATAGGTAGTTATACATCTACGTCCAGGGACTGTAACGATAGACTGAAATCCAAACTTTGTTACGTTCCGCCTAAAAACTAACCATTGCTGAGCCTTTCTTTATATATAAAGTATTAAGTTCTTTAGGTAGTGTATTTAGAATAATGCAACCATAGAAACGAGTTGAACAAAGTCCAATTTTGCAATCTGCAGTAAATAGATTATTCAGGGTAATATTAGTATAACTAAGTTTTATTACCATATTTGACTCTGTAATATCAAGGTAAGGTACATTAATGTCAACCTGTCACATGGCATGCAGAATAATATGACAAATGATAAATTGTTAAGCAGAAATTTCCAATATGTATCATTCAGGCTGATTTAATGGTTGGTTCTGAATTAATTAGTACCACAGGTGAAAACAAACGCATTTCAATAAATTTTTCCTATTTTGACACAAGCATGTCCTGATAAATGTGAACATACATTGGTTGATTCTAAATCCAATCTGCTGGGCAAACACTATGATTCTGATATCAACTAATCACATTCGACCACAGTTCTATCAGCACTATGACAATCTGACATCTACCAACCATCCCAACATAACCCTGTCTGTCAGCACAGTGACATACTGTTATCTACTAACCATCCCCACACAACCCTGACTGTCAGCACAGTGACAATCTGTCATCTACAAACCATCCCAACACTACCCTGACTGTCAGCACAGTGACAATCTGTCATCTACCAACCATCCCCACACAACCCTGACTGTCAGCACAGTGACAATCTGTCATCTACAAACCATCCCAACACTACCCTGACTGTCAGCACTCTGTCATCTACCAACCATCCCCACACAACCCTGACTGTCAGCACTCTGTCATCTACCAACCATCCCCACACAACCCTGACTGTCAGCACTGTGACAATATGCCTGTAATGCACAGTATCTAGGTTTATTGGAGGAAGCAAATTTGGATGACATTGTTATTTTTTCCCCTGCTGGACAAAACCTGTGATATGTTAGCAGTCAGATGAACACTATCCCGCTGGGGCTCATCATTCTGCAATTAACTTACTGACTAGCTGTCAACCATGTCCTTGAAGCACCAAACTTCTGAATTATTGAAATGTCAATTATTTTCTTTATCGAAATGTAGGGATCATATTGCAGAGAAGTTTAAATAGGTAAAAAACTACATGTAATTAACCTACCAGTTGATTTAGGGGCCTTTCTTTTTGTTGCTGACTTGCGAGGTCGATGTTTTCCACCGTCACCTTGCTTCCCCTTACCATCATCTTCATCTGAACCTGTAGTAGTAGATCAGAGAGAAAGAATATCAGGGACAGCATTTAGCAGGAACATGTTCTTAAAACCAATGATAAATAGACTGTGTAAAATTAAAACCAATGATAAATAGACAGTGTAAATTTAAAAAACAATGATAAATAGACAGTGTAAATTTAAAAACCAATGATAAATAGACAGTGTAAAATTAAAACCAATGATAAATAGACAGTGTAAAATTAAAAACCAATGATAAATAGACAGTGTAAATTTAAAAACCAATGATAAATAGACAGTGTAAAATTAAAAACCAATGATAAATAGACAGTGTAAATTTAAAAACCAATGATAAATAGACAGTGTAAATTTAAAAACCAATGATAAATAGACAGTGTAAAATTAAAAACCAATGATAAATAGACAGTGTAAATTTAAAAACCAATGATAAATAGACTGTGTAAATTTAAAAACCAATGATAAATAGACAGTGTAAATTTAAAAACCAATGATAAATAGACAATGCAAAATTAAAAAACAATGATAAATAGACAGTGTAAAATTAAAAACCAATGATAAATAGACAGTGTAAAATTAAAACCAATGATAAATAGACAGTGTAAAATTAAAAACCAATGATAAATAGACTGTGTAAATTTAAAAACCAATGATAAATAGACAGTGTAAAATTAAAACCAATGATAAATAGACTGTGTAAATTTAAAAACCAATGATAAATAGACAGTGTAAAATTAAAACTAATGATAAATAGACAGTGTAAAATTAAAAACCAATGATAAATAGACAGTGTAAAATTAAAACCAATGATAAATAGACAGTGTAAAATTAAAACCAATGATAAATAGACAGTGTAAAATTAAAACCAATGATAAATAGTGTAAAATTAAAAACCAATGATAAATAGTGTAAAATTCAGAAAGCACAATGAAAACAGTGAAGAGATACTTAACACATACCATAGTTGAGGTCACTGAGAACTCTTCGGGCCTCCTCGGACAGGACACGTGCTCTTTCAAGTTCAGCTGCAGTGGTAGAGGCATGGTCCTTGTTTGCTTCAAAGTCTTGCATGTGGAAATCAGCATCTCGTTCATCTGCGATTTCTGCTGCATGTGCAGCTTGATCTGGTGGGTCACCTGATTAACAAAAAATGCAGTAATATTAGAGTTGAAGTGTAAAAATCTTGTTTACATTTGTTGTTAAAATAATAGCAATATATTTTTGAGACAAAAATATCTCCCATAAAACTTTGATTTTCTTATCTCTTCGTGTATCTACTAAAATGTAGTGGCAAAAACTCCACTATTTACACTCAGGGTCAATAAGATGTCATCTAAATTTTAATAACCTTTTCTGGAAAACTCAAAAACAATATTTATCATATATTGCCAACTAAAATTATTTTTAGAAATTACTTATCTAAAATCACAAGCATTGTTCAAAAGTCCTGAATCTTGCATCAAAATATTGATTGAGGCTAAACTATATTGTAATGCTAAGAATAACAAAACCATTCCGTTCACCTGTCTTAAATCTAAATCTACCATTATTGAACGGCCTACTGTTTCAGTCACTTTCTGATACCAAAACAACAGAGCATTCTTATGCTACATTACAAATAACATTTTCTTGACATTTGGTCAGGTGACCCCTGATCTAATTCCAAGCATCTGTTAATCACAATAGCAATAAACGAACAATCAATGTTGAAACACTCTGTAAAAAAAGTTCCATTCTCAGCTGATCTCTAATTGGTATGATCGGTTCAAAAGAACAAATCATAACATTATATATATATTACTTCACAATTATTTTTATATTTTGCCCAATGAAACCTGACCATATATAACTAAAACCTGGTCATACAAAGTACTGGGCATAGATCTTGGAAAAGAATTCATGGACGAATAAATCCACAAAGGTCATGAAAACTACAAGTCAGTTTTCATTAAAATTCACAAAGTCAGAACATTTCAAAACTTTAAAAGTGCACAAGCCATTTTCCAATAATCTACTGATCAGGAAATTGTGACCAAAAAAAAAAAAAAAAAAAAAAATTTAGGTTATGATCATGAAGATATTAGCAAACTCTGAACAATATGTTTTCCAAACTTTTCATTATCTCCAGAACATTTTCCTCCCAAGCTTCAAAGATATAACATCTTAGAAATTTATAACAAAAGCAACTGTGATGAACAAACATAAGCTGGCGAAATTCTTAAAAAAGCTATGATTATACAATTACTGTCATAGAAGATCTATACACTGGCCTTTAATCCCAGTCAATAGATTCCAATAGGTGAGTAGTGAGAGAGATTAATACCTAAGTAAGGAACAAACAGCTGTGACATCAGACTTCACCGTTTATTTACAGTGCAATTGGAAGGTCAGCATGCACAAAAGAATCAATTTGGGTATTTTCCTTCAATAGTACCTTACAATAGTAATGTCTATTAGGTTTTAAATGCATGAAATCTTTCATCATCTTTGAAACGAATGAAATATGAGGACAGATGACACACAATGGCTACAACAGAGGTGTAATTAAATCAGAGCAGGTCCTACTAAGTGAAAACACCAATAGCTGGTATCATAGACTTAAAAGTACATGCCTTTCAATCAAAGCTGTTATTTCTGTGGCTAAGTTAAAAGAGAAACTTACTTGTTTGAGAGGTCTGTGACGTTCGTCTCACTTTCACTGGTCCCAGTTCTCGCAATACCAATTCTTGACCAGCCCTCCAGGACGACGTTGTGATGATTTCTGGTGAGGATAAAAAACACAACAAGATGAGACAGTAAAGCTGAGGAAATACCTGAACAACAACCATAGGACACTAATATATTATGATAATGTAAGAAGATGTAGCCTTCCATGCTACAATACAATATAAGACTATGATATGACAACTTAATACAAGGAGTTGACCTACACTAGCATTTAGGCTATTATATGTGATAGAGGTTTGTTCTGTAAAACATAACACAAGGTCAACTAAGGGTTGCTGCGTTGTTGCGCAATAAGGGCTGATGGTCAATTTTAGAACATCTGTCAATTTGCCACCCCAAATAGAACTTCCATACAAAATTTGGCATGAAGTTGAGGCAACTATGAGGTCATATTTCAGTAAGGGACACTCAAACATAAGCAATCATAGATGATGTATGCAAGCTTCAGACAAGGTGATATAAACTCAACACAGGCCTTTAACTCCTTTATTTAGTAGAATTTGCATGTCAGATTTAATTCTTGTATGTAACACTCTCCCAGCATGAGTTAATTACTTCAATGATCAGGCAGTTATCAATAACATAGATTAAGTACATAAAATCTTTACTTGGCTGAAATCAAGGAGTAATTGTTGGTTTCCAATGACGATAAGGAGAAGAAAATTCAAGGAACCATATTTCCATATGCACAAACCACACATAAACTCTGAAAATCACATAATCTTGGTATGGAACAGAGCATTAATGACATAAAATATTAAACATTTAGAATACTAGTGAACCTGATGAAACGTGTCGGTACCTTTCACCGGCTCTACACAAACCATTCGGTAAACTTTCAGGGGGTAGTTTTCTTTATACAAATATAATTAATCTGCCAAACGTTCTTTTTCTGAACATAAAAAAAAATTGTTTACATATCATAACATGAAAGCTTATTGCAATATTAGATGAAGAGATCAACTTTAACTTTGTTAGGAGCTCATTGATGTGTGTAAATAGACAGCAGTTTAACATGTGTGTAGGTGTCTATTCTGTAAAGAATGAACGTAATTGAACACCACATGCAAACATGCACAAATATCCAGTTACAGTCATTAAATAGAGAAGACGTCTATATCAAAATCAGGACAACTGAAGATAAATGAAAACTGCTGATCTCACACGAAAAGTTCATTATCTGCAACAGAGTAACAAAATTTTGTATTCACCAAATAAATAATTTGATGATTTATTTATCAGCCATATGAACAAAATGTAAATGGACAACTATGTACTAATAGGGCAGAGGAGCATGTATGATACCAAGGAGAGTAAGAAACAGTATGAAGACTACCCATATACAGTAAACAACCAATTCTTCTCCAACAAACAACACTTCACACTTATCTTTGTTGTTTTTGACCAAAAACAAGGAAGGAACATGTAAGCTTGCATATCTTTATCTGACCAGCTCTGACAGGCCTCACCAGGTAAGTCTGGTGATATTCTACCAGACAGATCTCACAATGCGCACATTGATACCAATATTTGTGGGGGTGACTTCTAAATAATAAATGGTCAACATTGTTGTCTGGCCACAGTGTAAAAACATGTTCATCTGCATGAACGACAAACAACCATGGCGCTGATCACTAAAGATATGTAAAAACATCACGACTGGTCTGGGTAATAGAAGATTTGATGTGATTACATAAAGGCTATACTGGATAAACAAACTGACAAAGAGTACAAAATGAAGCACATGAGGGAACATTATGGTGATTTTTACCAACTGTGTTAATAGTCCTCCAATGGCAGCAAGCACAGTGACAACACAGGAAGCATTGTTGACCTCATACTGAACAGTAAAAGTGGTGCAGTCTACAACCTGTCTGTTGGCCTCTAACACCTAACCATGCGACAAATTATACCTATGGGAGCCTTCACTAAAGCAGTTAGTTCATGAGGATGCTTCAGATACAAACCCCCGGCTTATTTGCCCTCAAGGGCTTTTATCCCTTGTTCCCAGGGGTTGAATCAACCTCATATATTTAAGAACTGATAGCCATCTCCAAAAGATATTGAAGACCAAATTTAGCAAGTTGTGTTTTAAGATAAAATTTTAGCTAATATCGTCTTATGGGATGCCATTCCATGTCTAAAAGAGTTGAACAACTTCAGCTTTTTTAATAAATGCTTGTCTTCCCCAGTGATCTTATGCAAATTTGGTTGAAATCCACTTGGCCTTTAGGAAAAGTAGCATTTTAAGGTAAACTTTTAGCTAACTTCCACTATGGAACCTTGCTTCTTGTCTCCAGGGATCAAACCAATCTCATTTATTCAGTAACTGATTGCCATCTCCCAAAGATATTTAAGACCAAATTTGGCTGAAATTGGTGCAGTCGTCATGATGGAGTAGAACTTTGCTTTTTACCTTTTTTCTGTGCCTCTTGTTTGCCAGGTTTCCTTGAGCTAGAAGCAATTACTCTAGTCATCTTCTTTGGTTTGTCAGGTACTTTGTCATCTCTGTCATCATCTGAATAATGAAAATTATACACTGAGAACATGGTACATCCAGCAATCTGTGTAATTCAGGTACCTAACATACAATTACTGACCTGTTTTAAGGTGAATACAACGATTGATTAACCCAGGAAGGTCACTTTCCTCGATCGTAATTGTTTTATCATATGATGAAAATCCTTGCTTCAGATTGGTCAAATATTTCGGACAATTATATTCACTTTGTGTACAGATTCTGCCTGTTTCCATGTAACATCGCGGTACATATAGACCTATGAGAGGTGTTTTGATCAATTAGCTTGTAGGAAAATTGACTGTCAAACAGTAAAACAAAAGACCAGAACTGAGAGAGTAAGCACCAATTAATATTCTTTGCCAATTTTATAACAGATTCCATATAAGGCGTATTAGACAAAAGACGTAATGTAAAAAAAAAAACGTAAATGCAAACTGTCATTTAGCACTGACCTGTAAAGATCCGTAATTTGATCAGATCGTTATCATGTTTCACAAGAATTTATTTTAAAAAAAGTAGCATTACCAAGAACACATTGTGGTAATATAAAAATATTGATATAAAAAAGATATTGATGTCTTGACTAATTTACCGAAAAAGTCTGGTTTCTTTTCCTGCAGTTTAAAGCTAGTTTTCTTGCGCCTCTCCTTTTTGCGAATGTCGTGAGTTTTCACTGGCTTAGGCTCTGTATGTTTATACCTGACTTCTGTCTCGCTAAAACCTGCAACACAGATAAAAAAATATATATACTGGTAAAACTGGAGTTAGTCACATGTATAACACTGATATAGAACAACAGACTGGTAAGTGATGTTATATTTAGGTAAAACAAGTCACAGATGTGATACTAATAGATACCATTTAGTATTGTAAATGACAACCTACAATCAGTTTACTGTCACCATTAAGTAAAGCTTGTCTGCTGCCTGCTCTCATACCTAATCATTTGTATTATGTCTACATCTGATAGGTACTACTGTATCTTTAATGGTATATTTCTTCTTAGTTAATTGTAACAAATTCCACCTTGAAACTGAGAGGGACATAAAAACCTCTATAAAGAGAAAATCGTGCCGGTGACAGGAGGGGGGAGAGAACCTGGTTCATTTACTGAATAAACAAAGACTGCCTAGGTATGTAACGCCCCTGACTGGTATCTAGCCACACTGAGCGTATTGAGACAAGAACATGCTTGATCAATGCAACCTGATCAGGGTGGAGCACAACTAAACAAAATTCATTTAAAGTAATGAAACTATGATTATATCCATTTAATATTTCTACGACATGGTGACAATTCCTACTCAATTTGGCAAAAATACAACAGAATTCCTGATTTCAGCAGTGAAAGATTTGGCTATAATTCAATAAAGCTGTATCAAATACACTTACCTAATGAGAGAAAATAATTGTAACCAGTTCTGTCTCTATATATGGGAATTACCTGTATGAGTGACTTCCCTCTCTATATATGGGAATTACTTGTATGAGTGACTTCCCTCTCTATGTATGAGAATTACCTGTATGATTGACTTTTCTCTCTATGTATGAGAATTACCTGTATGATTGACTTTTCTCTCTATATATGGGAATTACCTGTATGAGTGACTTCCCTCTCTATATATGGGAATTACCTGTATGAGTGACTTCCCTCTCTATGTATGGGAATTACCTGTATGAGTGACTTCCCTCTCTATGTATGGGAATTACCTGTATGAGTGACTTCCCTCTCTATATATGGGAATTACTTGTATGAGTGACTTTTCTCTCTATGTATGTGAATTACCTGAATGGTTGACTTCCCTCTCTATGTATGAGAATTACTTGTATGAGTGACTTCCCTCTCTATGTATGTGACTGATATCACCTGTATGTGACTGATATCACCTGTATGAGACTGATATCACCTCACCTGTATATTCCTGATATCACCTGTATGAGACTGATATCACCTGTATGTAGGATATCACCTGTATGTGACTGATATCACCTGTATGTAGGATATCACCTGTATGTGACTGATATCACCTGTATGTAGGATATCACCTGTATGTGACTGATATCACCTGTATGTAGGATATCACCTGTATGTAGGATATCACCTGTATGTGACTGATATCACCTGTATGTGACTGATATCACCTGTATGTAGGATATCACCTGTATGTGACTGATATCACCTGTATGTAGGATATCACCTGTATGTGACTGATATCACCTGTATGTAGGATATCACCTGTATGTGACTGATATCACCTGTATGTAGGATATCACCTGTATGTAGGATATCACCTGTATGTGACTGATATCACCTGTATGTAGGATATCACCTGTATGTAGGATATCACCTGTATGTGACTGATATCACCTGTATGTGACTGATATCACCTGTATGTAGGATATCACCTGTATGTGACTGATATCACCTGTATGTAGGATATCACCTGTATGTGACTGATATCACCTGTATGTAGGATATCACCTGTATGTAGGATATCACCTGTATGTGACTGATATCACCTGTATGTGACTGATATCACCTGTATGTGACTGACATCACCTGTATGTGACTGATATCACCTGTATGTAGGATATCACCTGTATGTAGGATATCACCTGTATGTGACTGATATCGCCTGTATGTGACTGATATCACCTGTATGTGACTGATATCACCTGTATGTAGGATATCACCTGTATGTAGGATATCACCTGTATGTGACTGATATCGCCTGTATGTGACTGATATCACCTGTATGTGACTGATATCACCTGTATGTGACTGACATCACCTGTATGTGACTGATATCACCTGTATGTGACTGATATCGCCTGTATGTGACTGATATCACCTGTATGTAGGATATCACCTGTATGTAGGATATCACCTGTATGTGACTGATATCGCCTGTATGTGACTGATATCACCTGTATGTGACTGATATCACCTGTATGTGACTGACATCACCTGTATGTGACTGATATCACCTGTATGTGACTGATATCGCCTGTATGTGACTGATATCACCTGTATGAGACTAATCTGTATGATGTACCCTATAGGGTAGATTTTACTTTAAGAAACATGTAACCTGTATGGACTTTAATATTCAAATTTTCAGGCTGTACTGTTTAGACTGGTCTCTTAGTTCAGATCTACCTATATATGACAACTACTAGATGTGTTAGTGTTAGACCAGGTATACAGACTTATCAAACTACTAACATCTTTAGTATAGTCAGGTCCTAATGAGGCTTGAAATTACCCTTTTGATAACATTTAAAAACACACACAGAAGCTGTTCAATTCATTTCCAGTACAACCATCAACATTCATTCTTCTGCCTTGGAGTTTTGCTAGATAATGATATTAATTACCAACCTCAGGTGCCAGTAAACGTTCCAGTACAATAACCATTATATCCTAAAGCAAGTAACTGTTCAAATTCTTTATTTTTAATTTCACAGAAAATTTCTTAACAACTGTTGAGCTACAAGGCCTTGACCTTTAAGGCTTCGAAAAACACTCTTCTGTTGTAAGCCACTAGGCTTAAAAACTTGCCAAAATGTATTTGCTTTCGATATCCTTTAAAAATGTCCATGGAGTAAAACAACCATCGTAAATATGTACAGATAAATTGATTGACAGATCTCTTATCCATCACAGTTTAGTGAAGTGTCCTTGGTGTTACCACATGCTTACCTTTGTAGGAGGGCAAGGCTGGACCTGCTGCCACCTTACGCACTTTTGGTTGTTTGCTGTTGGCGCCATCTGGTGGTAGGAGGAGTTCATATGTTCGCTGCTCGATGGGTTCATGATCAAGATGCAGCGTATGACGTGGCCCTGTATCAGCTGTGCCCTCCATCAGATTCCTCGCTTCTGAAAATACAATTCTTCCATTTTTAAACAGTGCTTAAACATACACAGTGCAATGAATTAAAAAACACAAATATTTCTTCATCCATTCTTAAACAGTGCTTAAACATACACTGTGCAATGAATTAAAAAACACAAATATTTCTTCATCCATTCTTAAACAGTGCTTAAACATACACCGTGCAATGAATTGAAAAATACAAATATTTCTAAGTTTATTTCAATGGATGCATTTCTAAGGCATGTATTTTACCAACAGGAAGACGGGGTGTAATTTGAACCGACTATATTGCCATAATTATATTCTGAGATCTCTGTAGATCAGTGTCAAGTCTGATACTGATTTCCACTGATCTACTCTATCAGTCCATATCTCAATACATCCGTGTCTAAATAAAACCCATATCCTGTTTCCTTATGACATAAAAGATTCCCCCGTCCTGTCAGCCTGTACCAGGATCATTTAATTGAGACATGTCTATCTCTTAACTCATAGTTTTTTTTATGCCATCGAGCTGACAGTTCATTGCACATAATTGTATGTGTAAGATTGAAACTCCTATACAAGTGAAAACTGACACAGGTCTATATTTTTTGAAAACTCACTTTCAGGACAATTAAGATCTAATTTCTAACGAATCCATTCGTATTAACGCCTCTTAAACTTATCTAAGGTCTTGTTTCAAAAAGAAGAAAAAAAACCAATTAACAAGCAGAAGTCTAAACATTAGTTTCTTAACTTTGTTGTATTGGGCATGCTCTGCTTATCAAATCATAACACAGGTTTTTCCTTAATATTTCACCTTATTGTGAGAAGAAACAGATAACTACTTGCTGGTAGTGAAGTGATTCCAGAATTGTAACTGTGATGACACAAAATTCCTCTGTCAACTTATCACAGAGGGACAAGCTTTGACTTACGACAGAACTTTCATGAAACAATAGCTCTCTGTTAACTGTGGACGACCTCGTTCCCAGTATTACAACAGGAATGTAACGTAATCGCTCCAGAAAGAAATGGACAAATTCCTTAATGAAACAACCATTTCTACTGTCCTGAAAGATTAGGGAAATCAAAACAAGTTTGACACAATGCAACTGCTTCTGGTAAAGTTGTCCCTGTCAGAAAATATCAGAATGACACCAAACAGTGGCATATCAAAACGCCAATCTGATGATTCCTTGCTCTCACTATTCAACAGGATAGTGTAAAACTATCTAACTGTGATATGTTGCGATCTCTCTTTGTTTCTATATCAGTAAGCCCTCTGTCACGGGAAATCTATTAAACAGCTGATTGATCACACAATCTACTGCAGTAACATAGATCTTTACCAACTTCCATCACTTAATCCCACACGGGGTGAAAAAGTCAAGAGAGATCTAACGACAAATGCACCAGCTGCATAAGCATTCACCAAGCCCGTATCTGCCAGGCCAATTAAGTCTGATATGATCAGGTAGAAAATCCTAACGCCTGTAGTACGACAAAAAAGGGATGATTTGTAAATGTAGCTTTCATTTCTGTGAAAACTAAATCAATTTCACATGACCTGTAATCTGTAGAGTCGATATAAAGTCATATTCTGGCAGAGACTAATCTGGTTCAGTGTGAACCAGTCTACAGTAATTTTACTGACCACTGGTTAATCTTTACAATATTACAAAGGTGATTTTGAAAATGCCTTACTTACAGGGTTTTTACAATAGGAACAATAAATGACTGATCAATTCCTTCATTAAATTTTATAATCAATACTGCATATCAACATCTCCAATTAACAGTTAATTAGCATCATGGCTTAATTGTATTCTTTATTGACAAATTGTACCGCCATGAAAACTTCAGACAAAAGACGTTAACTCTCCACTACATACTGTTAATGTTTACAATTTTTTGCTGTTGTATAGGTCCCCCCACCCCCTGGCTTTTCAAATTGTTCTAATATTAATAAGTTTTCTTCATCACATCTCCAAATTACATGTGTATAAACATATTAACATGTACACAGCAAACCTATGAATACACACAAAAGTTCGAAGGCCCTATAATTTTAAACAATTATATAAAATAGTAAGAAACAATACATCTTTAAGATGGGAACAGGTTGTGACAAAACATACGTTTTCATTTTTGTGGAGAGGTACATGCATGAGAACATGGCTGATAAAACAGTTACAATAGCTTTAGAACTGATTAGACAAAACTGGAAAGAAAAGTCAAATTCCTTAAGTTCAAATTTTTTCAAGCATATAGTCACTTGATTTCTATTTTTTTTTTTCTCTCTACTAATAAGCCCATGTCTGGCGAGTATCCTACTTATATATCATATTGATGTTCGTAAGTAAATGTTATGAACAAAAGGCATTAAAGCCACTCTCGGATTTTACAGTAAGAAATTGTGTTGGCTCCCTCCACTAGCTGCAGGATAATGTATATGACACATACCTAACACATATCCAAGAATACTGAGAAAAGTGGGGAAAACATTCCTAAATACAATCAGAAATGTGGAAACGCATATCTCACTACCTCAATGTGGTGCAAACATACCTAAATATATGTACAAATGTGGGAAATGCATACCAAAATACACCCAGCGATGTGGGAAACACACCAAAAAATACACTCAGAAAGGTCAGAAATGCATACCAAAATACACTCAGAAAGGTCAGAAATGCATACCAAAATGCACTTAGCGATGTGGGAAACATACCAAAATACACTTAGAACCATGGGAAAAAAACTTTTGACAGTCACTGACCTTCAACCATGGTACTTTAACAGCTATAGTAATTATTATGAAAACAAGATTGTTTCTCTACAGGTTAATCACCAGAATTTTACTAAACTCTAACAGAACTTCAGATGTCAGATGTTCTATTTACAGATATTTTCAATCTATGTACAAGTGAAATAGGAACATGTTTTAACCCAAGTTGACAGGATTCAAATGTAATGTTATACTGCAGGCAGTGTACCAATTAAACATGCCTTACACTAAAGTACATCTAATGACTTCCTAGGTAACTGATCTAATAGCAGGCCATGTTTCCTAACACTGGAAACCCTACACACCAATAACGAAATCAAACACTGCTTTGTTGTGTCAAAGTTGTGTAAACATTATTTGTGTGTAGCACCATAAGTTACGATGTTACGGCTTCCTACCTTTCAGACACCTATACAATGATAAGTTATAAAATCTCGTATAAAACACTTTCACATCATTAAAATAAAGTGATACAACAGTGACCCCAAAATCACTGTGTTGCATGTGGATTGTCATTGTGTAGGCAAAGAATGGTCTAAACTGTTCAGTGTGAATTCATTTACCAGCATTAAAGACCACCCTGAACCAGGTTAAGACTTCCTTGCAGATAAAGTTTCTTGATAATAAATTTCTTAAAAACACATTTGTAATACTTAAGAAAACAAAATGGTATGAATGTATTATACTGAAAATGTGAAATTTTACCACAAAACTTCCCTGTTATCAATATCATTGCAACCGTTACATAAGTCGTAGCATTACACATTAAGGATTGGGAGCTGTGGTTGTATACATCCAAAGTTACTTTTAATGATGTGATGTAACAATTTCAAGGTGTCCCACACATAGTTCTATGGTTACAACAGAATGAGGCATGGAGTCAAAATGTCAATATTTTAGATTATATATCAGCCATTTTCATTAAGCTTGTAAAAAAACTTTTGGTTTACATTAAAAACCACTTAATATCTTTTTTCAAGAGAAAATGTGACAATAACTGGAATGTGATATTAACAGTTGAAAATTTTTTTTCCGGATGTCTAAAACTGAAAGTTCTGATGCATCAAATAGGCTAGTTTCTTACACAAGTTGTTGGAAGACAGTAATTGTAATTTGCTGTGTTTTTTCCCCTGAAGCATAGTGATTTTTCTTAATCTTTGTTTATTTCTTGGAGTATGTAGCCAGCTATAATAAATCATTGAGAATGATAACATAATACTTTACAGTACATGTGGTCAAATTCACACTTGGTGTTATTGGCTGGTATTTTGCTGGGACTTTCAGTCATCGATTACTATGCAGCCTCCATATCTGTCATGAATTTAAGTGGTTTTGTGTCTGATGGATCATTGTTAAAACACATTTTATTGTAAATTATGAAAAATTCAACTTAAGTTTAATTATTTTCTGATCACATCTTTTAAAAAAAGATTCCTTGTTGTAAAACTGATCCCAAAATATACATTAGAGACTCGTTTATGGCATCCGATCACACCTAGCAATCATCAGAAGTTACAAGTGACAGAGGGTATCAAACCAATTTTAATGCTTGGATTGAACAGGCCATGTATAAAAGCACCAGCTATCCCTTGCCCTAGCTAGACCTCATTACAAGTACCAGTAACAGGGTTGATGTATTGTTTAGGAGTCTGCAAAGTGTGGAAAGTTGACCTGTGGGTAGTGACAATGTTAACATGGTGTGACACATATAACCATTGAGGCGTGAATCCATAGTTCTTTTCCTTATTTACCTTATTTTCTTTTATTTTAATTTTTTTTTGTGATAGTTGCTAAAATGAAGTGATATTAAGCACTGCCAATATAAAAAAACAAGAGGCCAAATGAGCCTGCAGTGCTCACCTGTATTGTGATGGGGATTGAGTCAGCCAAATATCATGCCTCTCAGCCATTTAGTTCATGAGGAAATGTTTTAATAAATTTGAAGTCTGTGACCATGAACCAGGGTCAAGGTCATTTATATTTCCAAACTTTGTGGGGATAAATCCTAGGAACATACCGGCCAAATATCATGCCTCTAGGCCTATTAGTTTCATGAGAAGAAGTTGTTGAACTGTTTTAACAAATCCGACCCCTGTGACCTTAAATATATGTGAAGATCATTCCTTTTCGTAAACTTTGTCAGGCTTCATCCTAGTAACATACCAGTCAAATATCAAAACTGATCAATTGTTGATTAAAGGAAAAAGTTGATGCCGAACGATGGACACCACGTCACGGCATTAACTCACTTGACCCTTTGGCCAGGCGAGCTATCTAGTGACATTATCAGATCTTGGATTACATAGAATATAATAGGGAAAAAATTGGCAATTAACATTAACTGACATGACATCAAGTGCTTTCCACTGTATAATAAATAGGTTATCATATTTGTCTCTATTTCATATGAAATCAATAAAACTCTTAACAAATTTTGTATTTTATCATCACAAACATTTAGCTAATTTAATTAATTATTAACAGAGAGAGAAAAAAATGGCACTATGACAGCCTAGATATTAAGACTGGGGAAACTAACAGTAACTGTAATGAAAACACCTACATAACTTTAATCCTAACAACTGTTGGTCATAAATTTACATTGATCATTAAGAAACCACAAGTAACAGATATATGTAAAGCCCCAGGGCTATCACTGTGGGTAAAGAAAAGTGTCCAAAAAGCATAATTTTGTGCATTACCAAATCTGTTATTTGTATCCCAGTATTATATCATTACAGGGGGGGATAACTAAAAAAACACAGCCATTTACGCTGACATGATTGACAGTCACAAATCACAGAGTTCTGTTAATCCTTACCCTATCTGGGTTACCAGGGAATTCTACAACTTATGAAAGAATTTATCTTCTGAAGAGGAACATAATTATTTTGTGAAAATGTCCACAATAAATCAATAAAGCTAATACAGAATAGAATGTTTTTTTACCTCCTACCCAGAAAAATATCTTGAAAGATTACATCCTTTAGAGATGTGACATTTGTGGTAAAAGGTTGGGTACTGTGTTAAGTTAAAATGTTGATAAGAAATGTTTGGCTAGCAGTGATCATTGAAGTCCATACATCCTAACCCATTAAGTCACCATATAAATCAATTCTTATATTAGTCTTCGTCAGAACCATTGTATGACCTAAATAAATTAACGATTGATTTAAACAGAACAAAAACGTTTGTTTAAACAAACAGAAGTAAAGCAAACATTCACTAAAATAAATAAATGAAATTTAATTTACGTAAAAAAAATCTTTACAACATTTGGACATGAGGAAAAAGGAAAAAACAAACGATTAAAAGAGGTCTTAAAGACACATGTGTTTTTTACTTCTAGGGTTTATTGACATGGTTTCACCTAAACACTCAATAATTGTCCTTGCCCTGCCTTACAGTTGGCCTCTAACTTAACCTCCACACTTCATAGTTGTCCTTGCTCAACCATACAGTTGGCCTCTAACTTAACCTCCACACTCAATACAGGTGTCCTTGCCTTGCCTTGCCTTACAGTAGGCCTCTAACTTAACCTTTACACTCAATAGTTGGCCTTGCCCTGCCTTACAGAAGGCCTCTAACTTAACCTTGACACTCAATAGTTGTCCTTGCCCTGCCTTACAATTGACCTCTAACTTCACCTCAACACTCAATAGTTGTCCTTGCCCTGCCTTACAGAAGGCCTCTAACTTAACCTCTACTCTCAATAGTTGTCCTTGCCCTGCCTTACATAAGGCCTCTAACTTAACCTCTACTCTCAATAGTTGTCCTTGCCCTGCCTTACCTAAGGCCTCTTACTTCACCTCGACACTCAATAGTTGTCCTTGCCCTGCCTTACAGAAGGCCTCTAACTTCACCTCGACACTCAATAGTTGTCCTTGCCCTGCCTTACAGTAGGCCTCTAACTTAACCTCAATGCTCAATAGTTGTCCTTGCCCTGCCTTACAGAAGGCCTCTAACTTAACCTCAACGCTCAATAGTTGTCCTTGCCCTGCCTTACAGTAGGCCTCTAACTTAACCTCAACGCTCAATAGTTGTCCTTGCCCTGCCTTACAGTAGGCCTCTAACTTAACCTTGACACTCAATAGTTGTCCTTGCCCTGCCTTACAGAAGGCCTCACTGACGGAAAATGACCCAAGCAAACAGTAGATTACACCAGTTCCCTGCTCATAAATCTTGTCTCAAGTTGATGATATCTAAACCCATCATCCTGAGATCATAAAGTGGCTCCCTAATATGGATTGCTATGTGCCTTACACAGGTTATCTCTCCTAAATCCATTTGTATAAACAGGAACATCTTCAGAATTCCAGGTATTATGATCACTAACAATCTCTTTCCTTTGCAGACATCCTTAATGATCGTAACCTCTGGAATTTCTGGGATGTAACAAGTTTTTCGGATCATTATGAAGCACACAATTTTGTATTAATATAACAATAAGACAAAAGTCACATGCTGTCTCTATCACATACACACATGCTATACAATAACTATTGCAAAGAGTTATCTTTCCCTGTATTGTTGCCTGTAGATTTTTTTTCCAATGAAAAGTTTTGTAGTGATGAGAAGAACAGGATTTGATATGTTGTACCTTGTCTGTGTTGTTACAATTGGTCAAGGTGACTCTTTAAAACACAGACAGCTTGATATTTACAATTGCCTGATGTTGTGATGTTACAGCAGCCTAAATTATGAATTAGTACCTGAGCTCTTACAGCTGCAATAAGCATTACCATGAACAAATCACCAGTCAATTATTTCACTGTGATAAATGGTAACCTACCTGTCTTATCAAATAAATTCAAACAGGTAATTGTTGTGAAATGAAGTTTTGTTTTCTGTGCCATAAAATCAGCATGTGCCAGTCACATATCAATCATTAGTTATCACCATGCATGATCCTATCTTGACTGGGAGTATGCAGTCAGTCTCTAAATGAGTTTTTGATGTGTGAGAAAACAGGTGATTTCTGTCATCCACTCTAAGCGATTCAGTCGGCTGATCGCATTTGATTACATTCAGCTCATTTCTGTTGTGTAATAAAACCTGTTAACATGAATAATGTTTCACCAGTATTTCTAATCTACATGGTGATTATCGTTAAATTTGTCATGAAAATTTTATAGGAAATGTGTTTCCGTTTTAGGCTACATAAAAACAAAAGCATGCAGTTCACCTGTAGTTGTTTGAGACAGCTACCCAGCTCACCTGTGATTCTGGCATCTAAGTTACAATGGAACCCATCATTGTGACATCGAAATGTCATGTACGAGCAATACTACTATCCTGTGATTAACACAACAAGATGGCAGCAGATACATCACAGAACCTACATTATACCTTAAACCCATTTATTTCTTTTTCAAATGCAGCTGATGTGAAAGGTTCTCGTTTCCTGTATCAAATCTATCACACAATTTGGCTAAATTAGTGTAACATTTTCTATGCAGTTTTTTTACACAGGCGAGTAAAATTAAACTGGAAATTTAAATTGATTTTCAAACAAATTGACATAATTACACTTAATGTACTAATTACTTTTAAAGTATAAAATGATTAAATACAGGTTTATTGCATGATATAAGAATGCTTTTAACCTGAGAAAACCTAACAGGCAATTTCTCACTGCCAAAATGTCATTGAGTTGATGTATTGGACTTCTGTAATCTATGGCTATATTATAATTGCCAAAAATCTATGTTTTGCCAGTTTTTATAGAGATAGCAAAATAACATGAAGTTCTTCTTTTTTTGGGTATGTAACATGTTTATAACAGAGAACTATAGGGTGGTTTCATTTTGGGGTTTAAGACATCTTACTTCCCCTTTGTTCTCAACTCATCAACACTTCATGGCTTTCCTGCCAACAATGTAGATCCCTGTTAGTCACAATCATATCTATCCTCTTTACTTTTTTATGTGTAAGCAATGAAAGGTGATGGAATTTCTTCAGGAACATCCATAAAGTCTTGACCATCAGACAAAGGTACATCACTCAGGTGTAAAACACACAGGTATGTTAATTACAGACACATTATGAAAGATTACCTCTTCAGAACTTTTCTAGTTGAAAGCCCAATAACATTCTTCTGGTGGATAATCTTCAAATTGGTTTTACATTATTTCCTCATATAAGCAAATCACAAAAGAAGAAGCTGACTTGGATCACCTCAGATCACACAAAGACTGACTTGGTCCTGATCAGCTCAGATCACACAAAGACTGACTTGGTCCTGATCAGCTCAGATCACACAAAGACTGACTTGGTCCTGATCACCTCAGATCACACAAAGACTGACTTGGTCCTGATCAGCTCAGATCACACAAAGACTGACTTGGGCCTGGTCACCTCAGATCACACAAAGACTAACTTGGGCCTGATCACCTCAGATCACACAAAGACTGACTTGGTCCTGATCAGCTCAGATCACACAATGACTGACTTGGGCCTGATCAGCTCAGATCACACAAAGACTGACTTGGGCCTGGTCACCTCAGATCACACAAAGACTGACTTGGGCCTGATCACCTCAGATCACAAAAGAAGAGGCTGACTTGGGCCTGATCAGTTCAGATCACGCAAAGACTGACTTAGGCCTGATCACCTCAGATCACACAAAGACTGACTGGTCCTGATCAGCTCAAATCACAAAAGAAGAAGTTGACTTGGGCCTGGTCACCTCAGATCACACAAAGACTGACTTGGGCCTGATCACCTCAGATCACAAAAGAAGAGGCTGACTTGGGCCTGATCAGTTCAGATCACGCAAAGACTGACTTAGGCCTGATCACCTCAGATCACACAAAGACTGACTTGGTCCTGATCAGCTCAAATCACAAAAGAAGAAGTTGACTTGGGCCTGGTCACCTCAGATCACAAAAGAAGAGGCTGACATGGGCCTATCACCTCAGATTACAAAGAAGAGGCTGACTTGGGCCTGATCACCTCAGATTACAAAAGAAGAAGTTGACTTGGGCCTATCACCTCAGATTACAAAAGAAGAGGCTGACTTGGGCCTGATCACCTCAGATTACAAAAGAAGAAGCTGACTTGGGCCTATCACCTCAGATTACAAAAGAAGAGGCTGACTTGGGCCTGATCACCTCAGATTACAAAAGAAGAAGTTGACTTGGGCCTATCACCTCAGATTACAAAAGAAGAGGCTGACTTGGGCCTGATCACCTCAGATTACAAAAGAAGAGGCTGACTTGGGCCTGATCACCTCAGGTCATACTAAAACTGACTTGGTTGTGATCACCTCAGATCACAAAAGCAAGCTGATGAGGTTCTGATCACTTGAAAACACATAAAGCCCAACTTGGTAATATTTGTTGCCAATAACACACCCAATTTTGGAAATACTATTGCAATGTTTCGCTTTTCACATAGTGACTTTGAAAAATTATAGTACATGAATTTAGATGCCAGTTTTTCCAAACATTCAGAAGACTTGCACATTTAACAAGTATGATTTTCAATGTTAAATAAACATAAAACATGATACTTTCATACATGGTAAACTTGTGTACCTACCTGTCACAGCCTTAAATCCTTGTACATCCCATGAATAAACTCTGTCATGACATTTTACATAGCTCACTTGTTCAGACCTACATACACGTGTGTAATCTACCTAGGTATACTTCAATATCAATACCTGTCTATGACACACCTGTAACAATCTAAATCTCTATACATACATGTACGACACTCATGTACCTGAGTTCAGCTATCATTCGGCCATATAGGAAATCTTTAGAATTCTTATTTCCAACATTTGGTAAATGCTGTTTACCCACACTCAATAGATCTACAGTACGTATGTATTGGTTAGAAGCCCCACGGTTGCTTGTTCTTGTCCCTGTGCCAACTTCAGCCAAATTTATTGATCTTTTATCACACTATAAATACAAGTTTGTGGAAAACACTTTAGAAATACACACGGCATATATTTGCTATACATATCTGGGGACCAAGTCACTGGATGTTTGACCCTCTGGTTCTTGGTCTAGATAAGTCAACAATTTGAAAGTAAAATCTAGCTGATACACATTCACACACTATTAGACTTTCAAAGAAAAGCATTTTTCAGCTGAATCTTAGGAAACCTTTCAACCTTTCATAGGACAGGAGTCATTCAATCGTCAATTCAAGTATATAATGTGCCATTGATAACTTTATAAAAAGTTTATATAAACCTCTACACTTTTTCTTACTAAATCAATAAATTCAAGAATGTTAAATTCAATAAACGCTTTTCATCTTTGAAGAAATAAACCTGATCCAGAGTGCTGCGACACACCTGCTGCTCACTTTTTTAATTTGTTGTATAAAAGCATATTGAATATTGCTAAAGCAATACATATTACCTACTGGCCCTTTTAATCCTGTTTACAAAGTAATGAGTAATGATTTATAAGGTCAGTGCTGCTTGGTGTTAATTTGGAAAAAAAAAAAAGTAAAAGTATACATGAATTTAATGTAACAATGGAATGAATAAGTATGACAATCTGACAGTATAGTTTTATCACCAATGTGTTGTGGTCATCTATAAGTGTACGAGGTTTTACCGAAACTCTTGAAGTAATGAAGCTACTATAGTGCTGACCATGGTTTTTTTTTTAAAAGTCATATTGACTTTGACTCATCAACCACCTGCCACTTGGACTTGTGTGTGAAAGTCTGTTGAAAATTCAAAGAAGTGAGGCCCTAGAGCACTTGATATTTTCTAAAAAAAAAAAAAAAAAATAGTGCCAGTGACCTTGACCCAGAAACCATGAAACTCAAACTTACAGAGCAAGCCCTAAAGACAACTCCATCAAAGAAAAATTAAGTGACAAATTTCACAAATATTATTAGTCATAAAAAGGAATTCTCTGTTATGCTTTTCACTAATGGCAGATAGCAAAATGCTCCAGCTACACCCTCACTATTAAAATATTCAGCCGGTGTTCATCACAATGCTACATCACCTGATTTACCTGTAGGTATTAATATTGTGTAAGCTTTGCATATTCAATGTATAAAAATGTTTCCTTACTATCTAAAAGGCTTTCCAAGGTCAAGTATTCCTCCCAAGGTCAGCTTGTTCCCAGAGTACGCCACAAGTATTGATAATTTATGGATTAAGAGGTACCAATATTACCAGTATTATTGCTACAAACCCTCCATATATGTTTACCACTATTCCAAAGTTGTTTGTAACTTCTAAAAGCATTTGATCTACATCTTAGGAAGCCATGTATTTTATTTATTTTACAGTAGTTACAAAATAAATAATGTTACATATCATCTTCTATATTCATCACTCTTGTTGGCCTCGATGAAAGCATGTGAAGTGTCTTTCTGCCAGTGGAAACAGGTGACCCGATACCTTTTCATATTCTATTCAGGAATTAAACTCGGGTCACCTTGGTGAAAGACAAATTGTAACCACTACATCACCTGATAGTATGTATGTCAGTCTGGTAATAAAGTTTATACATACAGGTAAACCAGGTGATAAAGTTTATACATACAGGTAAACAAGGTGATAAAGTTTACACATACAGGTAAACCAGGTGATAAAGTTTATACCTACAGGTAAACCAGGCGATAAAGTTTACACATACAGGTAAACCAGATGATAAAGTTTACACATACAGGTAAACCAGATGATAAAGTTTATACATACAGGTAAACCAGGTGATAAAGTTTACACATACAGGTAAACCAGATGATAAAGTTTACACATACAGGTAAACCAGGTGATAAAGTTTATACATACAGGTAAACCAGGTGATAAAGTTTACACATACAGATAAACCAGATGATAAAGTTTACACATACAGGTAAACCAGGTGATAGTTTACACATACAGGTAAACCAGATGATAAAGTTTATACATACAGGTAAACCAGGTGATAAAGTTTACACATACAGGTAAACCAGGTGATAAAGTTTATACATACAGGTAAACCAGGTGATAAAGTTTACACATACATGTAAACCAGATGATAAAGCTTACACAGAGAAAAGCCAGGTGATAAGTATATAACATCCAGGTAAACCAAATGACAAAGTTTATCCATGCAGGTGATAAAGTTTATACATACAGGTATTTACAGAGACAATAGGTATATACATAAATCCTACATAAAGTACATATGTACTGATAATCCATATAAGTATATATAAATACATGTGAATTAGATACTAATAAAGAGCCTGACAAACTAGAAACTAAGATGTAAAGCAGTCAGTGGGGTTTTCAACCATCAGATAAATTCTAAACATAAACCGGGGAGTCTACATTCAAATCAACTAATTATTCAATTGTAGACACATTGTAGTTTGCTGATAGAACACAGATATGTAAAATATTGAAATATTCATGTGTGACTTGTTAGTATTGATCTAGCTGTTTTGTTACTACACCATCAGTCCTGGTTTACATAGTTGTGGTAGGTTATTCCCGATGACAGACATGGCCATGCTTTACTACTGAGTAGCTGAATTCCCGTGACACGTAGTCATCGTACCAGTAAATCTAATTAACTGACCGATTGTTAAATCTCAATAGTTTAATGGCCACACTTCATATTCCTTGTTTGATCTGAGATGCTGGCCTCATTTTCGTGTCATCCAACCATTAAAATAAATATAATTTATAACAAGCATATTGTATCTTATGTAAAAGGATTCCTGTGTATCACTTTATCACTAGAGCTGGTGAAATATACAGGGAATTTATCGTTTGTGGAAAGTATGTGTAAAAGGAACAACCGTGTACACTACGGTGATTAAATATTCCCATCCATAAGTAATGTGTGCTTTTATCTCAAAGAATAAAACTTGTTAATTTGATGGTTAAACAAACCTTTGACCCAGTGTAATATTTACCTAGCAGCCTTTTGACAATATCCAGTCCCAGATATAAACAGTACTGGGACAGCTGATTAAGTATATTTTTGATCTGTTACTCTAAATTAGACCAACCACTACAATAGGTTTTAGTTATTTTGTCAACACAAATTCTAGAGGTCTTCTTTTGACAGATTTGTAGAATGCAAAGTTGAATTCTCTTTCTTTCCGAGCACACAGTAACAATAGACCATCTGTGGTACAAAGATTGGAAGTGTGGTACTAGCCGATATCCAATCATTGTATGAAGAAAAGCCAAGGTATTGGGCACCGTGATTAAACTTTCTGGCTTTATATTCCACTTGTAAGCAAGAATCCACATGGAGTTATATTGTTGTAATTGTCAATCTAATTCTTGTTAATCCACAATTCAGACCGTTTGAATTAACATGACATCAAACATCGATTCCGGCCATATTGGTCTAACATGACATCAAACATCGATTCAGGCCATATTGGTCTAACATGACATCAAACATCGATTCAGGCCATGTTGGTCTAACATGACATCAAACATTGATCACAGCCATGTTGGTCTAACATGACATCAAACATCGATTCATGCCATGTTGGTCTAACATGACATCAAACATTGATCACGGCCATGTTGGTCTAACATGACATCAAACATTGATGTAACATGACATCAAACAAACAGCCATGTTGGTCTAACATGACATCAAACCTCGATTCAGGCCATGTTGGTCTAACATGACATCAAACATTGATCACGGCCATGTTGGTCTAACATGACATCAAACATTGATCACGGCCATGTTGGTCTAACATGACATCAAACATTGATCACAGCCATGTTGGTCTAACATGACATCAAACATTGATCACAGCCATGTTGGTCTAACATGACATCAAACATTGATCACGGCCATGTTGGTCTAACATGACATCAAACCTCGATTCAGGCCATGTTGGTCTAACATGACATCAAACATTGATCACGGCCATGTTGGTCTAACATGACATCAAACCTCGATTCAGGCCATGTTGGTCTAACATGACATCAAACAACGGCCATCTGTAAGAACAAAAATATAGAAATACGTTAAACAATATTGTCAACATCAATATTAACGCATGTACTCCAGTACAATTGCTTTTTAGCATCTGATATATAACTGAGTGTAGCCATTAATGTCAACAAAGATTTCAGGTTGCAGAGATAAGAACAAAAATATAGAAATACGTTAAACAATATTGTCAACATCAATATTAACGCATGTACTCCAGTACAATTGCTTTTTAGCATCTGATATATAACTGAGTGTAGCCATTAATGTCAACAACAGGCAGAGATACCAACAACAGTAACACTGCTCATTGTCAACATAACTACCAACAGCTGTAACACTGCTCATTGTCAACATAACTACCAACAGCTGGAACACTGCTCATTGTCAACATTACTACCAACAGCTGTAACACTGCTCATTGTCAACATAACTACCAACAGCTTTAACACTGCTCATTGTCGACATAACTACCAACAGTTGTAACACTGCTCATTGTCAACATTACTACCACCAGCTGTAACACTGCTCATTGTCAACATAACTACCAACAGCTGTAACACTGCTCATTGTCGACATAACTACCAACAGCTGTAACACTGCTCATTGTCAACATAACTACCAACAGCTGTAACACTGCTCATTGTCAACATAACTACCAACAGCTGTAACACTGCTCATTGTCAACATAACTACCAACAGCTGTAATACTGCTCATTGTCAACATAACTACCAACAGCTGTAATACTGCTTATTGTCAACATTACTACCAACAGCTGTAACACTGCTCATCGTCAACATAACTACCAACAGCTTTAACACTGCTCATTGTCGACATAACTACCAACAGTTGTAACACTGCTCATTGTCAACATTACTACCACCAGCTGTAACACTGCTCATTGTCAACATAACTACCAACAGCTGTAACACTGCTCATTGTCGACATAACTACCACCAGCTGTAACACTGCTCATTGTCAACATAACTACCAACAGCTGTAACACTGCTCATTGTCGACATAACTACCAACAGTTGTAACACTACTCATTGTCAACACAACTACCAACAGTTGTAACACTGCTCATTGTCGACATAACTACCAACAGTTGTAACACTGCTCATTGTCGACATAACTACCAACAGCTGTAACACTGCTCATTGTCAACATAACTACCAACAGCTGTAACACTGCTCATTGTCAACATAACTACCAACAGCTGTAACACTGCTCATTGTCGACATAACTACCAACAGTTGTAACACTGCTCATTGTCGACATAACTACCAACAGTTGTAACACTGCTCATTGTCGACATAACTACCAACAGCTGTAACACTGCTCATTGTCGACATAACTACCAACAGCTGTAACACTGCTCATTGTCAACATAACTACCAACAGCTTTAACACTGCTCATTGTCAACATTACTACCAACAGCTGTAACACTGCTCATTGTCAACATAACTACCAACAGCTGTAATACTGCTTATTGTCAACATTACTACCAACAGCTGTATCACTGCTCATTGTCAACATTACTACCAACAGCTGTATCACTGCTCATCGTCAACATAACTACCACCATCTATATCACTGCTCATCGTCAACATAACTACCAACAGCTGTACCACTGCTCATTGTCAACATAACTTCCAACAGCTGTAACACTGCTCATTGTCAACATAACTACCAACAGCTGTATCTTCAATAGTATATTTGTCCTTACCTTTGTCACTGTGGACACTACTAAGACATACAAACAAGAACTGTTTAATACCGATCATGTTGTGATAAGTTCACTACCCTATTCAAAGTGAAAAGGTAAGAAGTTGTTTAATTACTCAAACTAAATATGTTTTCTGCCTATTCCTTTTACCTCCTACATATTCAGCCAAGCTCATGAGCATGTAAAAAACTTGAATCATAATTGTCTAGAACAGATACAAATTACCATACAAAAATGCTTTGAGTGGTACCTGATTTGAAATAAAACAGCAATTGTTGAAACTACCAATACTAGAAATCCAAAGATCTATATAGACACATTGGGTATCCATGTAGTTATGTACCTTAAAACCTCAAGTCTGTAGGAGTCTGTAAAAGAACCTTGGTGTCCATGTAAACATAAAAGCTTGTGTCTATATCAACAGGTCATGTCTACAGACCATGGGTCAGTATCAAACTGTCCAGTGTGTCAGTTATTGAACTGGCCAGTGAAAAGATAGCCTCACTGTTGTGTTAGATAGTTGGTAAATTAAATTCCTTATCAATTATAAGTGACTTTTCTGACAGGTAGATAAATGCAGGGGAGTTTATACTTGTTTGGTGACCTTGAACATATTGACGTTTGAAGTCCTAAGGTTTGCTGTAAACCTGTTTGGTCACACTGGTTAAGAATATATACATACACTTGACATCTTTTAAAATCATTCAGTATGCAAACTTTACCAAATTGACTGGAATATCTATGCAGTGGGTATACCTCCCTTTCTATAGAAGAATTGTCCTTCTAGATTTAAACATTTTTGAATAGCTAGCATCACTGCCCAAAAAAAATCTCTAGAAATACATGTATGTTTACTTTTATAAATTCATAGTGAAAGACACACATTTTCCCCTTAATTTTCTTGCTATATTTGTCCTTGGACACATAAATGACCTTGAACATGTATTAATGACCTAAATATGCTTGCCAGCTGTCTTTGCCTTTTTTTAACAAGGATTCTGAACACACAATCATCAACACTTATCATTCCTAGTTTTAAATATACAAATGAACCATAACAAAGAGCAGCTAAGAACTCTCAAGTTTTCATGTACCCTGAATAGTTTTACAAGGTTTGGTGAACTCTGTACTCTGAATAGTTTTACAAGGTTTGGTGAACTCTGTACCCTGAATAGTTTTACAAGGTTTGGTGAACTCTGTACTCTGAATAGTTTTACAAGGTTTGGTGAACTCTGTACCCTGAATAGTTTTACAAGGTTTGGTGAACTCTGTACCCTGAATAGTTTTACAAGGTTTGGTGAACTCTGTACCCTGAATAGTTTTACAAGGTTTGGTGAACTCTGTACCCTGAATAGTTTTACAAGGTTTGGTGAACTCTGTACCCTGAATAGTTTTACAAGGTTTGGTGAACTCTGTACCCTGAATAGTTTTACAAGGTTTGGTGAACTCTGTACTCTGAATAGTTTTACAAGGTTTGGTGAACTCTGTACCCTGAATTGTTTTACAGGGTTTGGTGAACTCTGTACCCTGAATAGTTTTACAAGGTTTGGTGAACTCTGTACTCTGAATAGTTTTACAAGGTTTGGTGAACTCTGTACTCTGAATAGTTTTACAAGGTTTGGCGAACTCTGTACCCTGAATAGTTTTACAAGGTTCGGTGAACTCTGTACTCTGAATAGTTTTACAAGGTTTGGTGAACTCTGTACCCTGAATTGTTTTATAAAGTTTGGTGAACTCTGAACTCTGAACCATGCAATTTCTATCACATAAAGTTTAACTTGTTACATGAATCTGATCCTTACAATAATATCGCACCAAAAAAGGAAAGTAAATATCAACATATGTATAAACTTTGAAGGATTACACTATGTTCTGTAGCTAGGTAGAAAATGATAAAGATAGTGCTATATTGATACAACAGAAGAAAAGCTATTCTGATTTATTCAGTTGTTTCCCCATATCTCCTTGCCATATTTATAGAGAGAACCCAACAAGGAATTCAAGACTGCAAAATCCATCAATTTCAACTTACATCCAGTTACGACGGGAAAAAAAAAAAAAATTGTCAAGCTTCCATATCGCAAATCCATTTTCTTGGACTGCTACAAATACCATTATATCTTTGTATGATAAATTACTTGATGGATCATTATTTATTAACTTGGTTACATTTATAACACATAATAATGTATCGCAGTTGGCACAATATTTTCTGACAGTGTTCCAGTCCTTTCTGTGTATATCTGTACATAAACTTCAGTATTAAATATATAAAGTAAACAGGCCAACTTGCCTATTCATGTTATTTATGTCATTTTTCATTCAGAAGTCTCAGCCTTAATTCTATATACATCTTAATTCAAATAGCATTTAAATTTTCTTCCTTTGTGAAGCTCAGAAATAGATTGAATTAATAATACATAGATATATCTATATATTTTTACATTGGTTAGTCAACCTTGCCTACTCTGCTGAATTGATGTTGAAATTCAACATATTTATTACGGAGAACTTTCCCGTCAGGTGTACTTTAGAACATAAATACCGGCGCCAGACGACGTCGATAACGTCAAACCACAATAAAAACATAACATTCCCTCATTATTTTAACACGTATAAGACAAACAAACACAGACCCACTGGTATAGACATTGTGTATTATAATCAAACAGAGTTATGAGAATAGAATTCAGTTTGATAAGTCAGCAAGAATAAGGAAACAAACAAGACAACAGTAGTTTTTGCCTTGGAGTTTACAAAAGACAGACTGACACTCGAGTATATAATGGATTACTAGTAGTCTGGTTTTCTGCTCTCAACAAAACTAAGCTTCAATATACATAAGTCATGTGTTGCAGCCTGCCTGTTTGGCTTTCTTTTTTATTAATTTGGAATATTTCTTCCTAAATACAGCATCTGAGAATAACAGAGCATTTTTTCAATAATCTAATATTCTAATATTTTCAATTGGTCCTATTTCATAACATCAATTCAGTGAACATGAAAACCATTTCCTTCTGTGGTCTGTTAAAAACAGAAAAATAATTTGAATTTCAAGTGTAACTACTTCTTTAAACGTCATTTCAGCAATAACAGTGAATAAAAAAGTTGTTTATTTTGAAATGAAAGCAAAAATTATTCTTGAAAATATATAAATATACTCCATGCTAAATGCTTTACATCATGCAAATTTTCATGCATATAGGAGGATGCCAAGATGCAACTGTCATGCAAACAACATCAATTAGGAAAGAACAAGACTGAAACGGTGATTAGCGTATACCTTCGTAATTCTTAACATCAACGTTTATTTGATGATGATCAGTCTTGATAATTATCACCTTTTAAACATTAAAGTTGAAATAAGTATAATTAGTAGCTTGTCTAGACCAGCAGAAACAAATCAACATAGTCACAACAGCCTGACATCATCAGTGAAAAAAAGCTCACCAAAATCACAATATTGTTTACTTCAAAATGCCAAGGATATACTGAAGCCACTGAATTGATTTGTGTACATCACAATAAACTACAGGTGTGTTGTTGTAAGAAGTTAATTAAGTCTGGGACTTCAATTAAATTAAGGAATAAATCACTTTTCAACAGACCAGCTTAGCTTTCCAGAATGCAGAACACATTTTGAAAAATTGGCTAGGAATCAAAATCTACACCTTTAGTGTGTACAGGAGTTTCTACATAATCCAGGCCGAGCTGGAATCATATAATACAATCAGTTTGCACTGGCGATATCATAGAAAACAGGAATTCATGCAAGAATCCTATTATACAAGCATAAATGCTTTCTGACATGTTATATGATTCAGCAAGTTTGCAAAAATCACTAAATCATCATTTTGATTTGGCGTTATCACTAATACATCTAATAATTTCTGGTGATTTATACAACACTAAGCTTGTGTAATGAATGTTTGGCGTAGGATCCTATCAATCAAAACCTAATTCTATTTATATGGAACAAGAAGTTTTATTTTTCACTAAACAACATAATTGTTAAAAGTGATTAGTAGATCCGTCTTTAGCCTTCAGGTTTTTTCTCTGTGTTGTATAATGAGAAATAACCTTAACGTGCTTGGCTAATGCATGGTTATCATAGGCTTACACATACTGTACGTTTATCATGTCTTTACAATCATCTTGTAAAATTCTTAAACGATCTGATTATGTTTCTCAGACAAAAGACACTTCTGGATCATTGTTACAAGTTGCTCATGTCTAATGAGCTTCAATATAGGCCACACCATTACCATACATTATATGCATACATTTGAATAGACCTTGAACACATATCTGAGATAAATTCACTGTAGTCTGGCTAGTGTTATTTGGCTTATTATTAAATGTTAATAATTACAAGGATACATAAGGTCAATGTGACAGGCAAAGAATAATTCAATTGGTCTTTGTACGACAAATTCCAGTGATGAAATAAGCCATAGTTTTTAACATTGCTGGTTACAAATTACATTAATTGCTCTAAGACTCATTACTGATATATTGATGTATAATGATTCAGTTCTAGAAATTAAAACTCAAAAAAAAAAAAAAAAAAACAATTACAAAATGAACATCGTCTATATAAATGTAATATATTACAAAAAATACTTTTTCTTGACTAAGGAAATTTATGTTTGTATAATTATTGTGATTGTCTGCTGGCTAGTGCAGTTAACTGATAACTAACTTGCTAATTACTTTCCCAAATATACCTGATGTATAACTGTAACAGAGACCATGATGAGGTGTAAAGTCATGTTCAATCCAGAATTACACATGCTTCCATGGACTTTTCCTAGTAGGTGTAAAATCTCCTACATTTGGGGACTTTTAATTACAGAAATCAAATTCAGCAACTCTATGAAAATGAAATCCTGGCACCAATAAGAAAGGAAATCAATAAACACCAAGCATCTTATGAAAAAGTAGTTTGTATTGAATTCGTGACAAAAATTGTCTGGTAGAAATCTGGACATTACAAATTACAATTACCAAGACACTGTGATGTTTAGATTTACTGTCTACTTGTGATATTTGAGAATATTTGACTGTTGACAAGTACTGGGACATCACACTGAATTATACTGTCTACTTGTGATATTTGAGAATATTTGACTGTTGACAAGCACTGGGACATCACACTGAATTATACTGTCTACTTGTGATATTTGAGAATATTTGACTGTTGACAAGCACTGGGACATCACACTGAATTATACTGTCTACCTGTGATATTTCAGAATGTTTGACTGTTGACAAGCACTGGGACATCACACTGAATTATACTGTCTACTTGTGATATTTCAGAATATTTGACTGTTGACAAGTACTGGGACATCACACTGAATTATTCTGTCTACTTGTGATATTTGAGAATATCTGACTGTTGACAAGCACTGGGACATCACACTGAATTATACTGTCTACTTGTGATACTTCAGAATGTTTGACTGTTGACAAGCACTGGGACATCACACTGAATTATACTGTCTACTTGTGATATTTGAGAATATTTGACTGTTGACAAGCACTGGGACATCACACTGAATTATACTGTCTACTTGTGATATTTGAGAATATCTGACTGTTGACAAGCACTGGGACATAACACTGAATTATACTGTCTACTTGTGATATTTGAGAATATTTGACTGTTGACAAGCACTGGGACATCACACTGAATTATACTGTCTACTTGTGATATCCAGGATGAAGTCTGCATATAGCCCAAAGAAAAAAATTCTTTTCTGATTTATGGCATATATAAGCTACAATCAAGTCAATCACAGTCCTTTTTTATTGAAAATTAACAAGTTCGGCCCCTTGAGCAACACAAATTGCATTCTTTTGAATTTCCGGACATTCTGCCAATAATATACAGTTAAACCTAGCTCAAGGTGACATGGAACTGACATTAATCACACATTTCCAGCAAATATAAACTGAGGACAGAGTCAGATCAATAGTCTATAGGAATAGGGACTCATGCTAGCAGTGTCACCATCAAAGGGTCACCCTACCACGACATCTAGGATCTTTCCAGACAACCCAGCCTTATATCATTTTTTGTGTCTGCATACTTTACCAATTAGAATAATCTTCTATAATCCATTTAACTACTGAAGGATACACATCACTGATAAATTTTATACCGATTCTTCCTTATATGGAATACTGAAGGATACACATCACTGATATATTTTATACCGATTCTTCCTTATATGGAATACTGAAGGATACACATCGCTGATCAATTATATACTGATTCTTCCTTATATGGAATACTGAAGGATACACATCACTGATCGATTTTATACCGATTCTTCCATATATGGAATACTGAAGGATACACATCACTGATCAATTTTATACAGATTCTTCCTTATACTGACTACTGAAGGACAGTTACAATTTTGGGTCAGCTACCCAGTGCATATTCCCTGGATGTTTATCGTATCAACACCTTCCTACTTCCTCTCAGCTTCAGTTACTGCAAGGTTATCCAACTCTTTTTAACTCTAATCTTACTCAATTCAAATTTCAACATCGCTACTAGAAGTTGCTGCTTTGCACACAAGGCTTTTATAATTCTTTGATAAAAGGATAATTTACTACTTTATGGTGCTTATTATATATTTGTTGCCACATATCTACTACAACCTATTGTATAAAATGAGTAGGAACTTGTTTAATGTACATCTACATGGAAATATGGTGGAATCAGTGATATTGTTTGGGAGGAAGTATGACTACTCACTTTGTCACTCGTGTGAAGTTATCCCTCATTTGTAAGATCTTTTTTTTTTTTAATACACAAGTTATATGTAATTCTTGTGTTATTTCAACAATAAACTGTCATTTGTTTTATATCTAATCCATTTTGGTGGTTTTCGGCTGTTTTTCTCGTCATCAATGTCCCAGAAATCTAAAGAAGAATCAGAGTCCACCATTTTGTTGCCAGTGTAAACAACCCAATATATACCAGCTGATTTCCGACCATTTTACTATTAAAACAAAAAAATATGAAAGCACCATATATCATTCACCTATTTCTGTACTTATTTGTTAAAGCACTTCAGCCTTCTTACATACGTCCATTCCTACCTTACAAGTAACACCAAGGTGTTTCATGACGTCTCTAGACATCAAGAAAAACATAAGAGTACATTTCTGTGATGTAAATGACATCATGAGTACAGAAGTTAATTAATAATGTGGTTATAAATCAGGGTTCAGTGTTTCAAATGTAACAGTGCATTTTTTGTAAATGTAAAATATCATCCACGATACTCCAGGGGTTACAATCAGTTTTACTTTCTGTACCCCTGGAACATATCATGGCAACATTGAAGGATACATGTGCGACACCTTGTGAACAAAATTAAAAGACTAGTTTGATCCTTTGATGTACATAAAACGAATTTCAAGGTCGCATAACAGTATATTGTAATGGCTTTGAAGATGGGCATTGCTCATTTGTTATCTTCAAAAGGCGCGAATCAGCCTGTGATTGGTCAGTTTTTCTCTACTTGAACCAAAAAATTACTTTGTATGTGCCTTCAATTTTGCCTTGTCATAGGGTATCTAGGATGGTGAAATAGTAATTTCAACCGTTAACGCCACCTCTTCATAAACTTTAGTTCATAACATAAATCCCACAAAAATATAGACGACTTTTAAAAACAAACAATTTGTAGGAGATAAAACAAATATTTTGAACACTTGATGGTTCTTTAAAAGTTGTCATCAGATCCTAGACCCAGGTCAAGTAGGAAATTAGGGCCTTACAGCTCGTTTAGAGAGGGAAATGAAATTAGCTCAATAATAAAATGTTTTGAAGAATTCCAGAAAGTCTTCTCAGCTTCTATACAACAACATACAGGCTTCAAGCTATGTGGTGGCATATATGTAACAGAGGTCATTATTTATTTTAATGCCTCCCCTAGGAATCAAACCCGGGACCCCTGGCTTACTAGTCTGACGTTCAACCAATAGAGCTAAAGAGAAGTTCTCTCTAACCGAGTGGTATATTGCGGCTAGTATTTTTTCAGGGTTGTATATACACAACTGTAAATGCCATCTGACATCTGAATGTTTATCAAACTATGTGGTGGCATATACACAACTGTAAATATCATCTGACATCTGAATGTTTATCAAACTATGTAGTGGCATATACACAACTGTAATTATCATCTGACATCTGAATGTTTATCAAACTATGTGGTGGCATATACACAACTGTAAACATCATCTGACATCTGAATGTTTATCAAACTATGTAGTGGCATATACACAACTGTAAATGTCATCTGACATCTGAATGTTTATCAGACTATGTGGTGGCATATACACAACTGTAATTATCATCTGACATCTGAATGTTTATCAAACTATGTGGTGGCATATACACTGACATCTGAATGTTTATCAAACATGTAAATGTCATCTGACATCTGAATGTTTATCAGACTATGTGGTGGCATATACACAACTGTAATTATCATCTGACATCTGAATGTTTATCAAACTATGTGGTGGCATATACACAACTGTAAATGTCATCTGACATCTGAATGTTTATCAAACTATGTGGTGGCATATACACAACTGTAAACATCATCTGACATCTGAATGTTTATCAAACTATGTGGTGGCATATACACAACTGTAAATGTCATCTGACATCTGAATGTTTATCAAACTATGTGGTGGCATATACACAACTGTAAATGTCATCTGACATCTGAATGTGTATCAAACTATGTAGTGGCATATACACAACTGTAAATGTCATCTGACATCTGAATGTTTATCAAACTATGTAGTGGCATATACACAACTGTAAATGTCATCTGACATCTGAATGTTTATCAGACTATGTGGTGGCATATACACAACTGTAATTATCATCTGACATCTGAATGTTTATCAAACTATGTGGTGGCATATACACAACTGAAAATGCCATCTGACATCTGAATGTTTATCAAACTATGTGGTGGCATATACACAACTGTAAATGCCATCAGACACCTGAATGTTTATCAAACTATGTGGTGGCATATACACAACTGTAAATGCCATCAGACACCTGAATGTTTATCAAACTATGTGGTGGCATATACACAACTGTAAACATCATCTGACATCTGAATGTTTATCAAACTATGTGGTGGCATATACACAACTGTAAACATCATCTGACATCTGAATGTTTATCAAACTATGTGGTGGCATATACACAACTGTAAATGTCATCTGACATCTGAATGTTTATCAAACTATGTAGTGGCATATACACAACTGTAATTATCATCTGACATCTGAATGTTTATCAAACTATGTGGTGGCATATACACAACTGTAAATGTCATCTGACATCTGAATGTTTATCAAACTATGTGGTGGCATATACACAACTGTAAACATCATCTGACATCTGAATGTGTATCAAACTATGTAGTGGCATATACACAACTGTAAATGTCATCTGACATCTGAATGTTTATCAAACTATGTAGTGGCATATACACAACTGTAATTATCATCTGACATCTGAATGTTTATCAAACTATGTGGTGGCATATACACAACTGTAAATGTCATCTGACATCTGAATGTTTATCAAACTATGTGGTGGCATATACACAAATGTAAATGTCATCTTACTAGTTTTAGGGAATTTCAGTTTTGATTATAATTATGTTGCCATGTTGCTATTTCTTTGATGTTTATTGATACTGCTATATGTTGCTTACAGCCAATAGTTCTATTTCAGAATAAATAATTAGTTTCAAAGTTCTGACTTTTGTTTTTCATTCATTTGCTTTCAGCACTAGTGAATCTTGTGGAAGTTATATAACCTCACTAAAAACACCATTCACTCATGTCTTCATGTAAAATTGCCTTTTAATCAATGTTTTAACATCTGCATGCCAGGATTCACCTACTGTAAACTGGAAACAATCACATTTTCCCCTTTACAATGCATTATTGACCTTTCTAAAATTCAGTAATCGATAAACTAATCTTTACCATAATTAGAGCTCATCACAATTTTTTACTGTAACAATACATTAAATTTTCAGGTGAAAACAAAGTTGATTACAAATATAATAATACTTTACTTTCCTTAAACTCAGGTGAAGCCATTGCGAATTCATAATTCATAATACATCCCAGCCTATCAATAGTACAGAGACGCTACTTTGTGCATTCGTACACATATATCATAACAACTGTACCATAAGCCACAAATCAGGGTACAATGTATTTGTTACGAAATGAAAAACAATTCTGCCACCAGACATTTCAATTGATTTTCACACAAAAAATACAGGTGATGGTGGAATACCTTAGCTTAAGTACGGTTGTTTGAAGCAACAATCGATTCTTGAAAACAATTATTATGATATGCAGTCTTTACTTACACCGCTAACACTGTAGCTGTGATGTCCTTGGGCCTACAGGCATGGGATTCCAACTCAGGCCCCAGGTGTCCCCTGACAGTGCACTTAAGTGCGCTATAAAATGGCATTCCTCATATTCAATGGAATGCACAAAGTTAGTCCTGTGAGAACGCTTTTGATTTCTAATATAAAATGTTTGATGGATTTATGTATTTAACACTTAAAGCGGTAGGTTAGTCCAATCAATCAGACAGGACATTCCAAATAGGGTATGAGGGAACCTACTTACATTTCAGTAAATCACACCTCAAGTATAATATCCTTCTTCTCAAAACTTTTATAAATGATAAATTGGGTAAATTAGCATAGGAAATAATCTGGACATATTAAAATCACATTATATCAGTTAATATGTCCATGATGCTCATTAAATTTACTATCATTTTCAAAAAAATCTAGGATCTCTACTGCCACAATTCTGAATGTCTTGGAACCAAAGAACTTGTTTTATTGTCCCTGGGTCTGTAACGGTTTACAGTAGCCAGAATACTTTATTTTCAGGGTCTCTAAAGGAATTTATTCTATTGCCTCAATCTCTTCAGTATTACTGTATTACAGCCTGTAGGAATTCATTTCTACAAGGAATTATACTACAATAACTTGTCCTTAAATACATGTTTATTACTTATATATCTGGCAAGCCCTCTCAAGTTCCTCCAAACCAAAATACAGTCTGCTTTAATAGTAAAATTAGCATTAAATTGTAAAATACAGCAATGTGCATAGAATGGACAAACGGTGATTTGACAGACTTCTTGTGTAAGATAGGTGTTCAAATGTCACAAACAAAATTGAACTTTAAAATGTCAGTTTGTTGAATTGAAGACAAATCACCACAGCTTTTTGATATTTGTAACATGTGTTTATTGGAATTCCTGTCTTTTAGATAAAGAATATATCTGCCTTGATGTAAAGTTTAATCAGCAGCTACGTTATTATCAATCTAGTCAAATCACATACCGGTATTGAAAATAGCAATAGTGGTACCATAGTCCGTCAAAAACATGGCAAAAATTTGGCATTTAAACCAAAAACATCTTAAGACATATTGGCTGCATTTCCATTAGGAATGTAAGATTAAAACTGAAATTGTAAACATCTTGTTCACAGTTGTTGTAACATGTCGAAAAATCTGAACATTGTAAATAGTCAGCTGAGGTGACTGTTATGTTATACAACAGTTTTAGCTTGAAAAAGTGTGCACTATACACGAAAATTTACGGTAAGTTATGACATAAACAATTTCAGTTTGTTAGGAAAGAATCAACGTATCTTCCTTCAATTTGAAAATTTTAAAAGTCATAAACAGCCTGTATACCATGTTAGGAGAAGCCAGCACCTAATGTAAAACCTGGTATAGATATACCAAGTGAAAACTGTCTCAATATCTTTACCAGTTTACAGAGGAAATTACCTGTAATAAAATAAAAGATTTGAAAGGAGGTCTTGGTGTGAAAAACCTAGAAAGGTGTAAATCCCCAATTTTGATCTTTGTTATTTCAGTTATTTTGACTTAACTGTTGATTGGAGAATTGTTGACAAGCAGATTTAGGTGACAAATATCCTTGCTTATCAGCAGCGGAACATTAACTTAGAGAATACACCTATTAAACTGCAATTTGTGGATCTTGGAAATCTTTCACTTACACAGAAGAATCTGGAAATTGACTGATAATATTTATCAAGTGCCTGGTAACCTCTCCAGTGTTCAAGTGCTTATATCATGTACTATCAGAATTTAATGCTGGACCATAGTAAACGAGTCTATACTTAGTCTGCCTTGGAATGTGTTGATTGTGGAAATATCACCCGAGTGTGATCAGTGCCAAACTACGTCACTTTGGTACTCAAATTCTCATTTCATATTCTCCTGGTCCATGTAGTTGACATTTACTTGGCGTGATGTGTAATGATCTTTGTACAAGTATACCCTCATGATGCATGGTTTACACAAGTCAGAAACTTTACAGCTCTCTTCAACCTTCAATTTTCTTCTACATAACAGCGCCAGATAAAATCCAAAATTGAGTATTTTATAAGTGACCCTGATAAATTGGATTTAAGTTATACATTTTTTTTTTCTTTATTCTAATTTGAAAAAAAAAAGAGCTGTCAGAGACGGGTTACGTTCCTGGAATGGGACAAAATTCCAGCATGAAAAATAACAAAGGGCAATAACTCCTATATTATGCAAAATAGAGTTGTGGTTCTTGTACAATGTACTTCACCTAATCGAGATCTATCTACCTATGAAGTTTGATGTTGATACCTCTTATAATATTTGTGTAATGTTTCGGACAAAATTTAAGCATGGAAAATAACAAAGGGCAATAACTCCTAAATTATGTAAAAGAAAGTGATGGTTCTTGTGCACTGCACTCATTAAGATCTATCTACGTTTTAAGTTTTATGTTGATTCCTTTTATGATTTTTGTGTTATAGTCCAGACAAAATTATGACGGAAGGAAAAAGTGGAGACTATGGTAAGCATAAAAATGGACCTGCTTGGAAAAAGAAATCTTCACAAAGAGTGACCACCAGTGAGAACATGTAAACATGTGACAGATTGTGATCCCATCACACAAATTAGCTGGAGTAAACCATTCATTGTAACCAGTTTACACATGGAATTTTATGGACACAAACATACAGTGTCCTGAGTATTTACTTAACGTTCTAACCTTTAATGCTTATGTCTTATGACCTATTTCAGCCGGTACCTTATGATATACTAGTCCTGACAAAGTTTTTGTTAGGACTTTTACCAACATTTCTAAGTTGATATCTCAACCTTTAACATAGAAATATGTGACCATTTAATCCCTGATGTAAACAGTATAAAAACTACCTGTCACAGAAATAGAGAATTTCTATTGTTTAATTCAGGTATACAGTACTGAAATCTCACCACTACAAATTCCATTATGTAATGATTTAATGGTGGTAAGTTGATTGAAGTTCTCTAGGTGTCAACTACTGGGTATATTAAGTCACAGCTAAAATACACAGGGAGCAGGCATTTGGTGTTCTACTCTTGATTAGCTGATAGTATAGGACAACATCATAGCGAAAGTGGACCACTTATGCATGGGTGAGAACTTGGTGTAATGAAGGTAAGCAGTGATGCAAATGATAGCTGTGTCCTATTACAGGCAGATGTTTTACATGTAACAAATAATGGTTGATGATTTACAACATTTTACTATATGAAATATTCATTTATGAATACACACGTCATACAGCTACCAACTAATTGATTGCAAAAATATTTATCTTCCTTGAATAAAAAAAAGACAAATTGGTGTCAGTTTTCTGATGCACAAAGGGTGGTCGGGTGGCGCAGTGGTAATGCACTCGCCTTTCACCTAGCTGACCGTGGTTCGATTCATGGAACGGACGTGAAAAGGTAAAGGGTCACCTGCCCGACCACGTGGATTTTCCCCGTGTACTCCGGTTTCCTCCCAAAATAAGACCCCTCGCGCGCTAACATCCGGGCCAACAAGAGTGATTAGTATAAGTTGAAATAACTTGTTTCGCAATTGTTGTAAAATAAATAAAGTTGATAAATATTCTGATGCACAAAATAAACAAATGGAGGTTGTCATTTACCAAGAAATAAATTCATACTGGACACACACCTTCATTTGCAGTAGAAACACTGGTATGTGTATGTGGTATCACCATGGCAATGATTTGGGCGTGGTCCCACTGCACCGAAATGGATGTTAAAAGGTTATTTTAGATTTGATCTTGTTGTTATAATATTTATTTCAAAACAGTTTTCAGGTGTTTAAGGTTGTGTAAACACCAGGCAAACAGTACTTAACTAGTTTATTCTACCTTGGAGACCAGAATGATAACTATGGTAGAACATGTTCTTACAACAGGATATATCAAACTGACATCATAAACAGCTGTAATATAAAAATAGAAAGGTTAACACAGAGGACCAAGCTGTGAATTCAAACACTGCCAGTGATAATAAGTTATTTCATCAATGTTTCATAGCCTGCAACTGATTCAGATACAAATCATTACATAAGTTGACAAATCATTTCTTCTCACATGGCGAGTTTTTTTGCTGGACCTCTCTTAATACAGACAATACTTTTCTGTTACACCATCTCACACAATTATTTGCATCGTTTATCTGTTTACGTAGTCTGTTAAAACATACAAATTACAGAACTGGTTGCTGACACCTATTTTGTATCAAACCAACAAAATCAGTAAAACTTGGACTCTATTTAAGAATTTTCCAATTGTTCATGAAAGTATCATTTTAATCTCTAGTTGTTCAGGTGACGTTTATCCACTGGTGAGAGTTTTTTGCTAGGTAAAGATAGTCATCACCTCCAAGTTCCCAGTCACTTAATTACAGACGCAATAAAACTGTCAAATTAAGCTCCGTATCATTGACTCAACACCTTCTAAGTTATTGATTAACACACAAATTATGTAACAAGTCATATAATGCCAAGTGGTGTAATGTTATATAATACCATGTGAGGCAATATTTATGATCGCCCCAATCCTAAGTTATCAACGACATCTGGACATTGAGAGTTAAGGTATCGGGTCAAGAATAAATTCATATTGAAAGTCAAGGTATCGAGTCAAGAATGGATTCATAATGAAAGTCAAGGTATTCAACCAAGAATGGTGTCATGTTGAATGTCAAGGTATTCAACCAAGAATGGAGTCATACTGAAAGTCAAGGTATTCAACCAAGAATGGATTCATGTTGAATGTTAAGGTATTCAACCAAGAATGGAATCATACTGAAAGTCAAGGTATTCAACCAAGAATGGATTCATGTTGAATGTCAAGGTATTCAACCAAGAATGGATTCATGTTGAATGTCAAGGTATTCAACCAAGAATGGATTCATGTTGAATGTCAAGGTATTCAACCAAGAATGGATTCATGTTGAATGTTAAGGTATTCAACCAAGAATGGATTCCAAGAATGGATTCATGTTGAATGTCAAGGTATTCAACCAAGAATGGATTAATGCGGAAAGTCAAGGTATTCAACCAAGAATGGAGTCATGCTTAATGTCAAGGTATCGAGTCAAGAATGGATTCATGCTAAATGTCACGGTATCCAGCAAAGAATGGAGTCATGCCAAGATAATCAATTAGTGACTTGAGAAATTACAGAGAGCTAAAGGAATTACACATGAAGTTGAAAGTTTTTGATACATATGATAGACATAGGAAGCATGATATTTCTTTGTGACTTTCCACGGCAATAATCGCTGTAATGAGCCGTTAATATATAAACCAATCTATTTTGAGCCCCAAGAGGATTTAAATTATTTGTGTCAGTAACCTGACCAGGCTGTGGAAAATCCTGACCAGAAAGCATTAGAAACGTTGATAGCACTTCACACCTGAGTTGTCACCTCAATCCATACCTACCTGACACTTATCTCAATAACTCTTAAATTAATACACCCAGCAGGTACTCTGGGCAAACACACATAGAAATCATATCAATAGTTTTCTTGTCAACATAACATCATTATTCCAAGCATCAACAACCCATTCTTGAGAAAAAAAAACATCACAACAATATTTAGATACAAATCACTTCATGCTGTGAATTGAAATCTCCAAAATCAATTTGTCAAAAATGACAAATTTGACAGTGCTCTCTATTTATCAAATGATAAAATATAGCCAATGTGTCTCAAAGTAGCACAAGATCAGTAACAGTTCAGCTCCAATTTCCAAAAACGCATTCATCTTTTCCTCAATATCAAAGCCACTTGCATTATCAGAACTCCATAAACAAAATCAAACATTCTAAATCGTTTGAAAAACATCATCTTGACAAATTTCTGTAAACAGGAAAAGTTCAAGATGTAAATGCAATTTTTTTTTAAATACCACCCAGTCTGTACTTGCAATTCAAACCTGCAATTTATTTGAGTTTTATAGTAAGTGTGCTTGAAGATCTTGAAGATTGTGAAACAGAGCACATTTAAAAGATTTAGTCTGTATTGACAAAACTCTGAAATGTTTATGTTACAAATCACACTAATGGTTAGAAACACTGCCCCATTGTAATTCAAGAAACCACTTACATCAAATCTGACATTGCATGAAGATATCATTGTGGCAATAAAAATCATTTTCTGTTTGACGATGAAAATTACAATTCCACATGCAAAAAAACTTCTACAAAAACACCACTGGCCTGTTCATGAAAAGAAGCTATTACATCACAGAGAACTTTCTTTAACATAAGTGTCAATTAGGCATTTCATCAGCACCCCTGTCACACCGATTATGCCCTGAAACTTAGTGGCTCTTTATTAGGCAATGCACCCTGATGGATGTTTTTTGACCCAGAACTAACACTAACACTATATAACACTGACCTCTATGCACTCTCCCTTCTAAATGCTCAGGGAATAAAAGGTTACATGGGATAAATTCATTGTTATATGGTAATCAAACTATCAGTGTCTGGACCTGTGAAATTTGCTATATTTGATGAAAGGATGTATATCTAGCAAAGCCTGACATCAGGCTGGGGAAATCATCATATACTATATCTAAATCCTAGACTCATGTCATATCATTACTGTTCCAAACAGGCCACTGTTTTTACTGATTGTTCGTTTCCTCTGTCACTAGTTGCTATCATGTTTTTAAACACTTTGTCCTGATTTTGGATGATATCGCCTCAAATAATTTGCATAAATATAAATAGTGATGATCTTATTTATTATTGTTGTTAAAAAATAAATTATCAAATGCTATCTGTGTCTGTTTTGAGTACCAGATAATCCTGACAATAAATGGTAGGGACCTCACAGAATCTTCAATCTTCCCCCAAAAATAAAATTAAAAAAAAAAATAAAAATATCTCCTATAGCTACAGAATGTGTGCACCCCACATTTTAGACCTTTCATTTCTCAAAAAAAAAGAAATGCACGTTATGTGGATTTTTTCGGTTTATCCCTAATTAACACCAATGAGAATGAACTCTAATTTTGAATGAGCTTGACTTTTTACACATGACTGGTTACAATAATATATAAATCAATAAGAAACTATAAATAAATAAAACAAATTTCCTGTAATTAAGTCTCCTGTATAATTCATATCTTGTCAAATATCACAATGACTAATTTCGTTTTACCTACAAGTCATATATGAATTTTTCATCCAGTTCATTCATTAAACCAAATGAATAAATTCCACACCTATAACAAATAGAACAGTGTTACTTTCATTGAGTCCAAGTTTGAAAAACGCCACAGTGGTACAATTGCATTTGGACAATGTACCTGACCAATGCTAGGTTACCGTGCCATGTCATACATCAAAGTCAAAGCTATGCACTAGAACCTTACCGTGTCATGTTTACCAACCCAAAGTTTCAATAAATTACAAATTGGTTGGAATTCCAAGACAAGCCTGAGTGCTAGGCAATACTTCATGGTAAGAACCAAGGACTCTTTCCTCTATCACTGTGGTGTTGAAGTATAAGAGATCTTTTCATATGCTTAATCTCAACAGTTGTGACAATTTCAGGGAGAAGGTTCAAATTTGGGTCAGTATGTGTTTCTACAACTAGGATACCCTCAAAGGCTGGCAAAGTCTGTGTGCCCATGGATTTACAATAGAACCCTATAGTAAAGATTTTAGCATGGTATTTAAGATTGCTATGCCTACGACATGTACTTTAAAAAAAAAGATAATGTTCAGGAGTGCATACTTGGCATTCTGGTGGCCGTGATTAAGTGTTGGTTTAGGGTTTGCAGTTTGATCAAGAATTTGGCTTTCTCTTGCCAAAGTTCTGTAAAATAAATTTAGTCAATGGTGATTTCTTAGTATTCCTACAGCAAAGACGATCAAACTATTTAACTGTTTAGTCGTTTGTCTTTGAGGAACAGATATCAGACAGTTGATAGGGTGCCATGAATCACAATGTCAATAAGCACGTCAAGGTGTTTTACTTTACAAACACAAACTGTTACATGTGTTTTAGTGTGTAAATAAGAAAATTTAGGGGTCAGTTTACTGGGTAAATACTGGAAACTTCAGAATGTGAAGTAGGTGTCGCATTAATTGTGTATTTGCCACCTGTGTCTTCCAAGAAGAATGAAGAACAACAGGTACATTCAGCAAGGCTTGCTTTATAGGGGATGCATAATGTCACATCATCTGTGGTTTTGTTACCCATTGGGAACAACATGGGGTTTGTAGATAACATACAGTTTGTGCCATGGTAACCTATAGTCACATATAGAACAGGGTGGAATCACACAAGCTGGAATACTAGTCAATTACTGCTGGGTCTTTCAACAACTCAAACACAGCTGTATAAATGGGTACCAACATTTAGGAAGGTAACTTTCAAACTTACAGAAGGATAGCACGGAAACTGTAACTTCACAATGGTTATAATTATGCAAAACAAGGTGACTTTTCTTGTACCTTGCTCGTTCAGTCCACGCAGAAAAAACACTCACAACTGCAGGTAATAGGTAAATACTGACTAGTACAGGATAACAGATTACATGTATGACAGAACATACGATCAACCTTTGGAAGATCTGTGAAGTTGAATATCAACTGATTCTATAGACTATTTGCTTTCAATCAGTCAACAATAGTGTTATTGATGAGGTCAAATGGATTGAAGTAAACTTTTTCTCTTTCCATTTGTCACAGAAAGTATTAATTATCATGAAATTAAATTTGAAATTCAGCTGGAGCTTATCCAAAATTTGAATTTTTCCCTTGAAGAGATACAATGAGGGTCAAATATGCCATCAGATGTTCCTACAGTGTAGATGGAAATCCTTTGAACTTGTGTTCCCCACTTGAAATCACCAGCATAAAGCACTCCACAATAAACCAGACCTTTCAGTCCATATATAGCACAGATCGTACCATAATATCAAATACACAAAATCTAGAGATGGTGTTATATAAATATCCTTGTTTACTGTTATGATAACTATACCACGATATTAAGTGGTGGTCCATACCATGCTAAGCAGATTTTTTTATATGAAGTAATGAATTGCACATTTCTCATCCTCCACCCACCCCTAACCATAATAATTATAGAATAATGTTTCTCACCTGAATCTATATCCTTGATGCTGCCCTTGAACTTGCGACTGAATGGACGATCGTCAGACTGAGCTGAATCTGTGGAACCAATCTCCCATCGTCGGTCAAGTTCAGCTCGGTCATTGAGAGGGTTGTGTGTCTGTATGGGATTGGCTAGTGCTGACGACAATGGTCCAGCCACTTTGTTGTTGGCACCTGCTGTCACTCCGACAGTCGTGGTCCTAGTGGAGCCAGGGACTGTGACACTTACATGAGTTAATTTACTACTGCCATTGGATGGAGCCGACATGTTTGTATTTAAAGGTGCTCTTCCATTCCTTCTTAAATCATTTCCAGTTCTTTGATGTTCATTAATAAACCTTATCTCAGTATCTCGGAGTGCTACAGAATCTGTCATATTTCCCTGAGAAAATGATGATGAATCTGCCCCCTGGCCAATATTGCCTGTGTTTCCAATCGCAAGATCTGTGTAAGTACCGTCTAGGTTTACCTCACGCATTTCATTGTGCTCGTGAAAATCCACACGTTTCGGACTTGTTGTGGCGCCTCTGCTTTGCTTTTTATCGCGATCCGTCCTTCTGTCACCACGGTGATTGCGATTAGTGCCATGCCCAGTAGTGTCATCATCGTCTTTGTACTTGTCATCTAAATGGAAATACAAAAACAGGTCAGATTGGTTTTTTACATTGACAAGATATATACTTTGTACATGAATACAAAAGACCCCTGAGGGTTCTTGGCAATCATGATAATAATACCAGACATATATAAGTTTGGTATTTTCTTTTTTCCTATCTAATGAACAGATAGTTTTCAATTTATCTTTTTTTCTGTGAAAGATTGAATTCCTAACACCAGAACATACAGCAGAATACCGCATACAGGATACATCTACTACACATGCCCATACCTCTACCCACCAATGTACAAGTATGACGAAAAGTTGAATCCTGTTTCCCACTAACAGAACTGTTACAAAGACTTATAAGTAGTAGAATCAGATAGAAAAATGATACTGAAGTATGATACCAACAGCCACATTATGATATGTAATGTAGACAGACATATTTGTTTACTCAATCGTTTTTTCGTGACACAGTTTATAAGAATACCAGTAAAGCTTTAACTGCTGTTGTAAGTGACGCCATCAATATAACATTACCTATATCTGATAAACTACAGTGATCACTTCTAGTCAGCTTAATACTTGAACTTCCATTGGATATTGAATATTGAAAATTTTCCACCACACTAAACAAAAAAAAAAAACCTTCAGAGCGATAGTTTATTACTTCAATATGCCATGCATACCTTTACTGCATGAAATGCCGAAATTCTTGTTCGACCTGATCCCGCCGCAAATCTATAAACCACGGTTATATCCGATATACATCAGCCGACCATGGAAGTTATCCTATAACACTGAGCCTATTAAATTCTGTAGAAATCAATACCAAGTCCCATTAAAACAGATCTATCACTTGGATTACATATTCCATAAGGTTGGCAACTAATCATGTCACCATATAGCTTAAATCCTTGATCATCTCCACTGGTATAAAAGCCATTTATCTATAAATGGGATCTAATGCAGACAGTGCAGTGAACCCACATCTCAACCAATTATTGTCTGTAAGAAAATGTGTTAAACTCTCTAATTTTCCGTTCTTTAAACACATAACACTTGTAAATATAGGTGTTGACATATATAAGCATAAAATCAAATATTAATTTATATGTAAAGTGATAAAACAGAAACATAATATACAGCACAAAACTTTAACATGATTTATAGCAGTGCTGACAGAGGTGAAACCAGTAAAATAAGATTACTGGTAAATATTGAAAGTGTGTCATCACACAAGTTGTATTGATACCTAAACTTCTTGAACTGCAACTTCACCTGTAGCGTCAGGATTTTTTTAGATATCTCATACCGTCTCATGTTACAGTAAAAGTTTTCACCTGTAGCGTCAGGATTTTTTAGATATCTCATACCGTCTCATGTTACAGTAAAAGTTTTCACCTGTATCATCAGGATTTTTAAGATATCTCCTGCCGTCTCATGTTACAGTAAAAGTTTTCACCTGTAGCGTCAGGATTTTTTAGATATCTCATGCCGTCTCATGTTACAGTAAAAGTTTTCACCTGTAGCGTCAGGATTTTTTTAGATATCTCATACCGTCTCATGTTACAGTAAAAGTTTTCACCTGTAGCGTCAGGATTTTTTTAGATATCTCATACCGTCTCATGTTACAGTAAAAGTTTTCACCTGTAGCGTCAGGATTTTTTAGATATCTCATGCCGTCTCATGTTACAGTAAAAGTTTTCACCTGTAGCGTCAGGATTTTTTTAGATATCTCATACCGTCTCATGTTACAGTAAAAGTTTTCACCTGTAGCGTCAGGATTTTTTAGATATCTCATACCGTCTCATGTTACAGTAAAAGTTTTCACCTGTAGCGTCAGGATTTTTTAGATATCTCATGCCGTCTCATGTTACAGTAAAAGTTTTCACCTGTATCATCAGGATTTTTAAGATATCTCCTGCCGTCTCATGTTACAGTAAAAGTTTTCACCTGTAGCGTCAGGATTTTTTTAGATATCTCATACCGTCTCATGTTACAGTAAAAGTTTTCACCTGTAGCGTCAGGATTTTTTTAGATATCTCATGCCGTCTCATGTTACAGTAAAAGTTTTCACCTGTAGCGTCAGGATTTTTTTAGATATCTCATGCCGTCTCATGTTACAGTAAAAGTTTTCACCTGTATCATCAGGATTTTTTAGATATCTCATGCCGTCTCATGTTACAGTAAAAGTTTTCACCTGTATCATCAGGATTTTTTAGATATCTCATGCCGTCTCATGTTACAGTAAAAGTTTTCACCTGTATCATCAGGATTTTTATTTCATAAAGAAAATTTCACCCAGTGTTATGGCAGAGTACCATATAATTATTGGTCAACAACCATAACTCAGGGGCAAATATTATGGATTACAGCAAGAGGTCCGGTCAACGATACAGTAAAACAGCTGACTACTTCAAATAAACATATTTTCACAGGATACTCCTTTATGACATCACTATTGATGATGACACATCATGTAAAAAATGTTCTACTACATGGTCTAACCCAAAAAAAAGAACCATCAAATATAACATAATGTATTCTCATGGTAGATATTGAGAAAATACAGGGAATTATGTAATAAAACATTTCATATCACATCAATGTATGTTAGGTATACAACACTGCACTGAGATTGAAGCAGGAAACTCAGTGATAGGTAAAACGTTAGTGATTAAACGTACTGCCACAACAATTATCTCTGAGTTTGAAATAAATATGTTGTGTTTACTCTAGGAATCAGACAAACAGATGAAAATCTCTTCCGCTATAGTTCTTTGGTCAAGACATAGATCCTCTTAGTCCTCCTGATGTGTCAGATTTTCATAACCACTATTTAAAAGGCTGGTCTACAAGGATTTCTTTAGTAATTTGCAACATAAATTGAATTTTTACCCAGTAGCACATCTATGTCTACCTGGCAGTTCTTTGTCAGGTGAGAGTTTGTTTCTATTGTTAGTATTTGGTGAAAGGAGATGTACGGGGGCTGGCACCTTGTAGGTGGCCTGGTGGACAGCCAGGAATTGTACTTATATAATGAGCAATAATGAGGGGTGGCCGACCAAATTGGATCACAAAACTGTGCTGTCAGCATCAGTGATTTGTGTGGAAAATGATATGTAAATATGGACGGATCCCAGATACAGAGAAATCAAACTACAATTACTAGCTGACACTGAAATTCTTATAAAACATGAGAAATCATTCTCTCCGGTCTTCCACAAAAGAGGCTTGATTCTTTTTTTTAAACATTTGTGAAAACCAATAATGTTTTATTGTGTAGGTCTAGATTAATTTTTCATTAAATCAATCAATGACGGTAAACACATCACCTACTGGAATACGTCGCCGGGACACATTATGGTGAATTGCTCAATCCAATTTACTTACATGACATTGGTTTATGCAAATCATTTATAATGTGAAGGTCACATAAATTTTATTTATAGTATGTTTTACAGAAGTCTCATAAAAGTTTGATACTGAATTCCTAATAAACATTCTCACTTTCAAATTTGAAATTGTACTGGGATCTACTCATCTGCCCTCAGGAGAGCCACAATTTTCCTATACTATACTCCTGACATACAACTTTGGATTCATTAACCCAAGGACATATGTAATATAGGAATCTTCAAATATTCATCATGGAATTAAGCTTTTAATTTTCATTGAGAAATGATCCGTTTTAAAACACGGTACCCAGTCTTCTGTGACTTCCTGTGTCTTCTCTCAGCTCAGTCTGGAGATGTTCTTTCATTACCTCATTCCTGTACCCTTATATCAAATGAAAAAAAAATGCCCTTATTCTCACAAATACTGCCTAATAAATTGGTACTGACCCATCCTGCTGATCTTCCTTATACCATCTGCTGCTCCTCCAGTGTGAGCCTTGCTCCTCATATAGGCACTTCTTCCATACTTGTCTACCACAGCCTGCAATGACAACCAATCCTTCCTGTACTATGTTCTTCAAATACAGCACTGTACATGTTTTAAAAATCTCAATATCACATGTTAATACCTATATATTGTTATAAACAGCAACAGCCCCTTTATGTCAATATTGTAAAATCCATGCCAAGAATATATTTATGCATAATTTTTAAACAAATTTTTAAGAAGTTTCTCAATCACAAAGCTAGACCACAATTTCTGCACTTACCACTAAAGTAACAACATTATCTACCCTTATATATCTTAATTTGACCTGTTCCAGCTTGAGGCTTACTTCTACGACTGTGGGCTGATAATGTCAAAAGTCAACTATATATACAAGTCAATCATTGGTTGGCTATTACTTAGCTTTATATATCAACGGGCTTCCGGACTTCATCCAAACTTGTGAAATTTTCATTATCACTATTGTACAACCAAGTGAAATCTGTAGAAATGTGTGAATGATGAGCATAAAGGTGAGGAACAAGGCTTCCTTTTTAAGGACAGGAGACCTTCTACAAGATGTTTTATAGATGTTTGTATATATGACTGGGATGTCTCAGTGAATTGATGGATCAGTTTCTCTGTATAACAACAAATAACAAGGAAAAGATAGAGTGAACCAACCTTAGGAAGGATCAGACATCAGATGTAACTCCATTGGGTGGAAGAGCTGTAATTAGGGATCACATACTGAGAGATTCAGACACTACAACACTCCAGGTAGTCCAGCACCAGGAATGACAGTACCACACCCTATAGTGTACCTGTGTGCTATATATACCGGAGTGTTTGGACACCAGCTTAGAGCTGTTGACTGGTAGATATAAACCCATATAATATCAAAATTCCTGTCGTAAAAGGCATATATACATACATACAGCCTGGTGTTAGGTTGACCATAAGGCTTCACCACCAGTCAGCCTCTAGCTATAATGACCCAGTAAGTGGCCACCACTGCCTGGATGCCCTGTCCTATCTGATACAACCTAATGTATTGTTAGCTGCAGCTACACAGAAGCCAATTCCATCTCCCCATCAACTGACATCCATCAATATGTATTATCCTTAGCTTCATTATTTGAACACATGGAATGCTGGAAACTGATCACGTATCTCACCACAAAGTGACACCAGTCAATACATGCTATTCTTAGGTTTCTTGTAAGAAGGACTGAATGTACATTAGTATATAAACTGATATTTGCCATTCATTCAACTTTTAAGTACAATCAGCTGACAAGTAAGCTAGCTACATCATAACAAACTGCCATATATATTAATCTTTCAACTGTAAAGTGCTGATTATAAAGGAAAATTATTTAAATTAAAATTTCTTTTAAATTTTCTGATTGGAAAAAAGTCTTGATATCACTATGTTAAACTTTGATGAATTCTTCTACGATTTCTCATTGTGTTTCATCAAAATTCACAAGAACTAAGGAAGATTAAATACCATTATACTGACCTTACCCTTAATGATACTGATATCAGTGTGATGCATGATGTAACACATAGCTATAATTACAAATGTATCTTCCCTGAAATGAGCATATGAATTCGGGAAGAGAGGTTGATAATATTCATAAGGTAATTTAGTTCTGAGCATTTTCTCCCAGCCAAGATTTCTTGAAGGTCCTTAGCTTAAGTCAAGTTGTTTGAGAAGCCAATATTCTGTGTATTAACCAAGTCCATTCAAGTCAATTACCCTACTTTTATAAAGAAATTCCTGATTAAGAAAAATATTAAGAAATTCCAAAGAAAAACATTTATCTCCTGTAAAAATAACTTAAGGAAAAAGTGACTTAATAAGAACGGCATACAAACAGGTTTGGACGTTCTCCAATTACTGGTCGTAGGAATCCAGTAAATTGTCCAGTAAACGCCAAGGTGGGATGTGTTTTGTACTCCGTCAGGTTGCATGTTTACAGGACATATAAAAAAATCAGTGCTCACAACAATGAATACCTTATCCGATGCCTACCTGTTCTTGCAGTAACAAGCACTTAACATGCAATGTCAAAATTTCACTTTCCTTCATAGAATTGATATGAAGTTGGATTATATAATTCAGAATCCTTATATCACCCCAGGGTCAATTATTGTATTTATTCTGAAATCAACCCTCTGAACAAACAACTACAACAAAATAGATATTGATATTTGAAATTGATATCCACAACTTCCATCCTTCAAAAACAAGAAATCAAGAAAAAAACAAACAAACTAAAAACAAAACCTGTAGTAGTATCTCTCGGGAGATATTTACTTTGATTTACTTTGTTAAATATCCACAGCTATAGAAGCTTTGAGGATTTTTTTTTAAAATTTCCTATCATAAACAGTTGTATGCTTATCAATTATTCATAAAGAATAAGTACTCCAAAACATTAAGCCTCGAGAGAGATAGTTCCTACAAACCTGAGGATCTGACAGTCAGATGTTTGTTGTAGTCATATTTTTCCATGGGTAAAGATATACCGTAAATCAAAATCCTTATAAGCCTGCAGGCCATTATCATATAATTGATTTTTAAAGATATATATCAATGCCAAAATGCTTAATAAGCTGAAATTAGAACGGACACAGGTGCTTCTGGATACTGTCCATGCAAGCTGCTAAAAGCAATAAATATATTTATTAACAGTGAATTATCTCTGGAAAACTTTACTTCAAGATAAGAATAAAAGATATATTTGTGGTTAGAAAAGATGACATTGGAGAATTAAGACGACACAATGAAAATATATACTGTAAGTCACTTCGATTTCACAAAAAAAACTTTACTGCATTAACTCACCTCTGAAGATATATTCAAATTTGCGAATACATAATTTTACGAACTCTGGTCTAAAAATTACTTTAAATTCATGAATGACGAGCTTTTAAGAGATATGGACTCTGGAAAGATCATATATCAGCAACCGATATCTTCATATTGGCTGCCATTTTGTTTGAGAGAGTCATGTGACTATACCTGAAAAGTGTTTTAGTCATGTGATATATTTGACTGAATATAGGCTAATGCATAGACAAAAGAAACAAACGTGAACCCTTTATGGTGGAGGAGTGAAGTGATTTGTTTGCAGGGTAATATGACAGGACATCAATCAGCCAGATATATTGTGCAGTGTTTAACATTTTGACTTGTAACATGTTTATACTTATACAGTAGCTGTCCAAGCCGTAATGGTTTTTCCTACTGTTTATTTAGTAATTTAACAAAACAGATCTTTATCATGTTACAAACTCTGTTACAGTAAATATTTTAGCACCTTTCCATGCAAATATAGCATTGGGAATTTACAATTATATCTATTGTGGCACATTTGCCTGACCTACGACCTCTGACCTATAACTGTATGTTTGAATGACACCATTTTGGGAAGTTCAATAATAAGCAATATGGGAATGGAAGTAAATGCAAGTTAATGACAAAATAACAAGATTGTCATCAAGAGATTCGTACAAATAATCATTCGGGATTTACAGAGAATGTGAAACAGCCAACAGGAACATAAAGCAGGATGTGACAAGGGAGAGAACAGAGTACCTACCCCTGAGGCAAACTCGGTCTTGCTGTACGTCTGGTCCAGTGAGGGGTACTCGGTGATGCTCGCCTCTGCTGTCTCATTGAGATGTGGACGTAGGTCTCCTAGGCGGTGCTCAATCTTCCTCAGCTGAAATTACACACAACAAATAGGTGTAAACACTAATGAACTAAAAATAATTTTTGTTTTCTTGTAGTTTAACTGTCATTCATATTGACTATAAATGCCATAACAAGACAGTTCAATGATATTTTCTTTATCTTACTTTAAGGCTAAAAGATACTTTTTACAGTAACTTTTTTTACTTTAGTTTCTTTTTCATCCAACGGGGAATGAATACACTCTCCCTCATGTACACATATAATGATTAGCATCATTGTTTGACAAATTTCCACTAATAACAACTGGGACATGTTGTAACAAAAAACTCATTTGAGGTGTTCTTCTAACATTTAGAGCTATTTGTAAAAAGTTTTATCAAAGACACTAAAAGTGACTAAGATGATAATATTGATTTGGACAGAAAATGGGGTGGGGGTAGGACGTAGATGGACATTGACGAAATATGCCCTCTTGGCCCCCCACACCCCTCTACCACCACCACACCCTCCCCACCCCCAAACCTCCTACACACCCCCATGATAGAAGTAAGAAATTGTTGAGATATTCAATAATAAATACAGATTGTTATTATGGTATGGGGCCAAAAGATAATGTTGATTAAGTTATCACGAGTTTTCCATGATATTTTTATCTAAAATCCAATCCAATATAAACCTATAGTGAACCCAGGTGTCAACAAAAATATTGATTGTATCTTAACTTTATTTTATCATAATTCTGTTACTAGTATCAAATACAGGAATATTATGGCAACTTTGATATTGGAAAACACTTGGGCATGTTATATACTGAATAGAGCTTGTCACCTCATGATAAATTGTCTCCGATGGAATTCCAAATCTGTAACTTTTGATTTTTGAGTTCGACATAAAATCAAGAGTTGACCCAATGACTTAACATTTTCACAAGTTCATTTTCCAATATTGGCAATACATATCGAACAAATCACTTACAAGGCCTGACAGGCTATAGTTGATAAATGAATTTCTTCCTGGAGGTTTTGTTTTTTGCATCAAACACCTGTGGAGGTATTTCCAGAGAGTCCAAATCATGCTGGACCAAATCCAACATTTTATGTATTGAGGACAGTCAAATTGAAACATGCATTATTCATCCTATTTCTATAGGTAGATGAACAAATCATTTAGATTTTCTTATGGAAAGATAAAAGTGCCTCAATAGATCTATTAAGACAATTCAGCAATAGACAAATTAAAAGATGTTAATCATTCTAATTTCACCAGCCAGATCAATTCAGGACACAAAGTTTAACAGTGTTTGTCCAGATACAATAACTGTTCAACGAAAAAAAGGATCAAGCCTGTTTTCTGGATCTCGCAAAAATTGCTGATTCATAATTACTGCATAAACTTGCACCTAATCGTACCTGGACATCTTAGAGTCTCTCATTAAGTTTTGTTAAGTCTTGTACTCTGGAGTTTCGTTGAGATATGAGTTCTGGCTTTGTCCTCGATACTGATCATAATTGACATAAATGCAGAATTTGAGATCGTTTGACAGAAACTGCAGAGAAAGCATCGTACTGGCTATGGCAGTGAAGTGACGAGCCAATGGTTTGGCCACCACTGCTGACCCATCAGCCAGGGGTATTGTGGTTTAGGGTCGAAACATCTGAAGAAGCTGGATACCTCCTGATGACATCAACAGAGGCTTTGCAGTGGAAAGATACCAGTGACATGCTACACACACAGGATGTCAAAGATAGCAGAAGAACATCATCTGTAAGTTATCATTAGGGTACCCTAAGTCATGGCCACCTAATGAAGACAGAACTTGTTAAAATCTCAGAAAATTTGAAGACGGATGGTCTAATATTTGTAGCTATCTGTTACATTTCACATTTAATTATATTGCTCATACAGGGCTTTTCCTGGGTGAAATTATCAAAAAACTCATTCACATATTAATGAAGTATTTCTATCAACAAAAACAACACATTTATTAAATTTTTCATTTAAATTGCTTTTATTGAATTATGAAGGCAGAATTCTGATTTCTTTTGTACCTAAAAATATTGACCACAGTGTGTTTATTGGGTTTGAAGGACACTCAACACAAATCAGCATCAGGTTTGATAAAAAAGGCCCCTATATAATCCTTAACAGCCCTTTCATCAAACTGAAGCCTCTTTCCTGAAGTTGGAACAATGTTCATCAATTCTATTGATGAAGATTCTGTCATTCACTCCTGGATGTACATCCGGGATCCCATGAGATGCGTGCGCATCGTTAGCAGTCATAGCGTGTTTTGTTAGCAAATAGTACAGAGGGAACTGCGTTCCTCTGACTTTATATCGCCTTTTATACTTTCATTATTTGTTTCACAACCCCAGAGGCTCTCTAGGGTTTACTTGTTGGTTTTCACTGTTCGTGTAAATACTTTTTACATTTCTGAACACTGCCGTCTCGGCATATTTTCACGTTTTCTTGTGAGGAGGGGCTCCCTCTCTGGCGCGCTTTATGGCCGCCATCTTGGAAAAACGTAAAATTGTGAGTGAATTTGATTTTGTTGGGGACATTCTCAACAATATGGAGCCCCGTTACACGGAAAAACCCAACAAAAAAGCGACAAAGGCAAAAAATCCAATATTACACATAACACTGGCGGGAAGCCTTCTTCTTCCCAGGGTACTGCCGACAAACATTCGGCACAAGATGTCGGCTCGACCAACCAAGCCTTGGACAACAGGCCACCAGTACTTATGGACACAGAACAGCCATCTCTGCCGGGTCCATCAGGTTTACAACCCTCTACGGGTTTTCAAGATACTCTAACGTCAGTTCTTGCTAACATGCAGAACATGATGGCACAGCAAATGCAAATGTTTGCGGAAAGAACATTCGATCAGAGATCGTTATTCACAGGGGAAGGTTCCGACGACGACATGAACGTCGACAACGAATCTGTCGATCTGTGCGATCGGATAGATGCTTTGCTCGGGGACACGCAATCTGACCACGAAGAGAAAAGTGATCAAAGACCCGTCGCGGGTAATAATGACCAAGCTGCTGATCAGGGCGATGAACTGCCCGAGTACATGAAAAGCCTAGCACAAGACCTCTCAAACGTGGACGCCACTGGGCCCGAGCTATCAAATGAAAAACTATCAAGGCTTCTCGGGGATCTGCTAGTTAAACGAATGGCAGACGAGAAAATTAAGGTAAAAATGGACGAATATCCCCGACCTGCAAATGTTGAACTACTCCAGGCACCTAGAACCAACCCGGAGATATGGCGGAAGATTAGCCATAATACAAAGAGCAGAGACCTGCGCATGCAAAGAGCACAGGAAAAAATATTAAAAGGGTTAGTTCCCCTTGCTAGAAATCTCCAGAATATCACTTCCGTAAGGCAAAAAATTACGGATAACAATGTGAACGCGGTTCTGGACGAGTTGATGAAAACTACACTCGACAGCTTTATGCTTATCAGTGCGGGTTCGCAAGAGATAAGTCAGAGAAGACGGGAACTGATCAAGCCTGATTTGAACAACCAGTTCTCGTCATTATGCTCTACAAACAACCCTGTAACAACACAGCTGTTTGGTGATGACCTACATAGGGCCATGAAGGAAATCAGCGAAACAAATCGTGTGGCTTCCAAGGTTTCGTACGGAAACTATTATGGAAAATACAAGGGACAATCAAAATTCTCAAACAGGGGAAAGTTTGGTGGCTACAGGGGTCGTTTCCAGCCATATGAAAACCGTCCATTTAGAAGTTTTCAAGGAAAACCACAAAACGGTTACAACCAACAAAGGCCAAAAAACTTGAAAAAGGGGCAGGACAGGAAGTGAGAAGCCAGTCTAACATTGCCCCAGCTGACACTTTTCCTATCTCTACGGTAAGTGAACATGATTGGAAGTTTTTTCTGAGTAATATCAGATCAGTCTTGTCTGACAAAGTTAAAACCTTCACTGCGGGTAATGTCAGTAAATTTCTTGAGTATTGGAAACGGCTTACATCAGATTTTGTTATTCTGGAAAATATTCAGGGTGTAAAAATAGAATTTATTGGTGAACCTTGTAATGACCAGGTTTATGGGCATTTAATTCTTAAATTACCTCAAAAAACTTTAAGGCCAACACATGTCGATGGGCCTGCCATCTCTCATTTGTCAGTTTGAACTGAAACACTTGGTTTCAGTTTGCAAGACTTTTTAAAGAAAGTGTCAAGTATTCTTCTGTTGTTTGCATCTTCTTCCCTTATAGATTTCACATGACCTGCATAATACTTGGCAGCGTAATATCATAACATGCATTAGATGCTTTGCAAAGGTACTTTGAAAAAACATACTTTCAAGCGCTTCGGTGACTCTGTATATATAGGTCAAGAAGACACTTTGCAATTTCATCACAAAAGAGTTCCTTTTTCAAGCAGATTGTCAACAAACAATGATAACAACTTGCACTTTGACTTTTCTCTTTCTGAAGATTTTATTTTTGTCATAAAACATGCTTTTAAGGTTCAAATATGCATCATCAGACTTGTGAAAACCATTCTGAAATTGGGACAACTGAAGACTAAATCTCATTGGGAATGGGGATGTATATCAGCCCATAAGACACCTCATAAAAAGCCCTGTCATAAATAATATTTCATTAAACTGTAAAGTTGAAATTGCATTTCCTTTTCTTCTTGGTATGGTTTCTATTTAAAAGCTCACCCCTTTCCTGGTTTTGTGAGTAAAAACCACGAAAAGGGCACTTATTAGGTCAACAGGACATCCATGAATGTTGACATAGGTTTGTCAGCACTAACAACGAGGTTGAACTACAACAACTGTTTTAACATTTTCCTAAGTCAAAGAAGTACATGGTCAATCTTTAAAGCTGACAATGCAAGTTAAAAAGAATTCATTTTAAGACAAAAAAGCTTCCACTTCACAAAATGATTCGGAAATGCCCCATAACCATGATAATGACATCTTTCAGTCAGCATATCTAAGGAGGTGGTTGACATTTTATTTCACACATTACCTGAAAGGTCATTTCTTTTCACAAACTTTGTCGGGCTTTATCCTAGAAACATACCAGCCAAATATCAAAACATTTGGTTTCTTAGTTATTGAGAAGAAGTTGTTTAAAGGAAAATGATGACACCGGACACTGGACACTGAACTGTCAGATGCCGGATGCAGCACCACAGCATAAGCTCACTTGGCCCTGCAGGTTAGGTGAGTTAAAAACTTAAGAAATACATATTGCCCTATAGTTAAGAACACCAAGACATCAAACTAAAGACATGCCAGACCACCTTGTATAGAAACATAAAAACCTAAGGAATACATATCACCTTATTGTACAATATATCAAACTGACAACAAATGTTGACTATTACATTATAAAAAAACATTGAAATAAATAAACAAACCATCACAAACAATACAATTCCCTTTGCAGTTCCATCTGGACTTAAGTGCAATAAAAAAAGATGACCAAGGACAGTAAGTTTGATCAAAATCCTACCAGGAATGAAGCCACTAGCACTAACCAGGAGAAGTATTACATACATACTGGAATATTCCCATACCTTCCTATTTCCAGGATATTTTCATTGACAACCATTTTTTTTTTTTTTTTTAAAAGTTGACAATTTACTTAGAGCTTTCAAAATAAAACATTTATGATGCAGACAACATGAATTACACAGAGACCTTTCAAGATCTACCGTGATTGTAAATAAGCTTTGGAGTGTCACACCCTCATCCCACACACAGTGTATAATAACATCAAGGAGCCTGCTCATAAAAAACTGAAAGTACAAAAGCCAGCTTGTTGATCCATTTTACCATGAAATAAACGTGCTCTGGTCATACAAAAATCACAACTCTATAAACTGTCTTATTTTGATTCTCATCTATTATAAATTTTGTTTCTGTCAATATCAGATCACAACTCGTACGCTTCTTTTTCTACAAATTTCCCTTTGACAATTTAACACTGAAGCTCTACAATTCGTCTTCTTCAAAACTTATGGGGGGGGGGGTTTATGTAAAATTGAATGTAACTCTATAGTGGCAGGTTTAAACAGCATGCAGGAATACAACCACTTTCTAGTAATACAGTGCTAGCGGAAATTTTCATGAAGTTCTATTGGTAGAGAGGCAGACCAATAAGCTAGGGGTTGCAGCAGAGACACATTACTCCTTTCAGGTTACACTATCTTTTGCCCTTTACCATTTTCCATTATTGGTGCGAAATTGTAACTCTAGAAAAGTTGTCCTTCATCTAGGCTCTTTACCCCTCATCACAATGATATAGTTGCCACTTAATCAACCATATTATCAAACCTCAAACTCTCCCCATTTATGACTTGTTTGAGCTGACTAGATTTGATTTTTTTCTCTTTTCTTTATCTAGAATTTATTAACCTGTGATCAAATTTGCTCAATTTCCTTCAGACTTTCTATTCAGACAAACCCAATTTTCTATTCTGATTACATCTTTGGAGACATCTAAGAAAACACATTTGTAAGAACAAATTTGTCACAGTTGCACTCAAACATATTCAAATAACTTTATATTGTCATCATTTACCATATCAATATCTTATTCACCCAAGTTTAAACTTCAGTCCTTTGCAAACAACCTTTCTCAATAAATATCCAATTTAAAATCTAATTTACCGGTTCCTTAGTTTGTTACCAATGCAGATGTGTATTTCTTTCTACGCCCTTATACAAACATTAAAATTTTGATCCCTAATAAAGAATATACAAGACAGTCTTTCTTGTTTTAGAGATAAATTTAAACACAATTTTCTGGTTAGTAGAGACATATTAGTTGACCATTTGAGACAGCCAACATTTTCTCTTCAACAGGTGTTGTCCTCATAATATGACAATAGCTATCATTTTAAAAATATTTCCCAAATTATGTAAGAAAATCAATGTAAATGCATTATCAATCATTTCTTCTGAAAACTTTAATCAAATAATACGCCCACTATCTGGTGTCCTAGATGGTAAGGAACATGGTCCCCAGATTGTACAGGAATGTATGTAGACTGCTTGTATTACGACAATATTTGAAAACTTTGTTTACACCATTTATAAGTGGAGCATTAAGCCTCGTGGACAAACACCATTGACAGGGCATGGTCCGACCTTAACATATTCTCCATGTTGGAGGTAGAGGTACCTGTGGGTGGGTGGTTACCAATAATTCAACAGTGTGTGACTTATACTCATGGAAATACTATCCTAATCCTAAAGATCAAAGTGACAAAGATCAATGAGATTGTGACTTAAGATAATCGATAAAGCTAGATATACCTACCTAAGTTTGATAGAGATGTTTCACTCTTAAATGATTATTTTTGTATTGAAGGCAGGGTACTTATTTTGGTAGCTGTCTACAAAGACACTGTTCTACACAACTTTTCTATTTATTGTGATAATTACTACTTTTACACATTTTTAGTGAAATATTTTGTTAAAAGTTTTAGTAAAAAACCTTGACAAACCATTTTTGCTATAACCTTGTAAATATGAGTTTTATCAAATATACAAAAAATATAATTCAAGAATGTCCTTGTGTAAAGATGACAGCTTTAGCCCTAGTGTAACTCAGACATAGAATAGATAAGTGAAGACTTAGCCATCTGTATATTGGATAGGTAAAATGAAGGTTTAGCCTCCTGTACAACTCAGACATAGGACAAAGTGAAGGCTCAGACACCTTGGATATAGGACAAAGTGAAGGCTCAGACACCATGGATATAGGACAAAGTGAAGGCTCAGACACCTTGGATATAGGACAAAGTGAAGGCTCAGACACCTTGGATATAGGACAAAGTGAAGGCTCAGACACTTTGGATATAGGACAAAGTGAAGGCTCAGACACCTTGGATATAGGACAAAGTGAAGGCTCAGACACCTTGGATACAGGACAGACAAAGTAAAGGCTCAGACACCTTGGATATAGGACAAAGTGAAGGCTCAGACACCTTGGATATAGGACAGATAAAGTGAAGGCTCAGACACCTTGGATATAGGACAAAGTGAAGGCTCAGACACCTTGGATACAGGACAGACAAAGTAAAGGCTCAGACACCTTGGATATAGGACAGACAAAGTGCAGGCTCAGACACCTTGGATACAGGACAGACAAAGTGAAGACTCAGACACCTTGGATACAGGACAGACAAAGTGAAGACTCAGACACCTTGGATATAGGACAGACAAAGTGAAGGCTCAGACACCTTGGATATAGGACAGACAAAGTGAAGACTCAGACACCTTGGATACAGGACATACAAAGTGAAGACTCAGACACCTTGGATATAGGACAAAGTGAAGGCTCAGACACCTTGGATATAGGCAGACAAAGTGAAGACTCAGACACCTTGGATAAAGGACAGACAAAGTGAAGGCTCAGACACCTTGGATATAGGACAGACAAAGTGAAGGCTCAGACACCTTGGATACAGGACAGACAAAGTGAAGACTCAGACACCTTGGATATAGGACAGACAAAGTGAAGGCTCAGACACCTTGGATATAGGACAGACAAAGTGAAGGCTCAGACACCTTGGATATAGGACAGACAAAGTGAAGACTCAGACACCTTGGATACAGGACAGACAAAGTAAAGACTCAGATACCTTGGATATAGGACAGACAAAGTGAAGGCTCAGACACCTTGGATATAGGACAGACAAAGTGAAGGCTCAGACACCTTGGATATAGGACAGATAAAGTGAAGGCTTAGACCTCTGTACAACTCAGACACAGAACAGAAAAGGTGAAGGCTCAGATGCATGTACAACTCAGACATAGGCCAGACAAGGTGAAGGCTCAGACCCCTGTACAACTCAGACATAGGACAGACAAGGTGAAGGCTCAGACGCCTGTACAACTCAGACATAGAACAGACAAGGTGATCACTCCTCTATGAGGACAATGTGCCACAACTATTGTCAAGATTAACAGCAGCCATAACACACCATATCATAATCAGGTTTTGAGAAAAATCTGTTATCAAACCTCAGATACCTCATATTTACAATCAAAGTACACTATACTATTTTTATTCATTTTTTTAAAAAGGCATTAACAAATAGCCAAAAAATGAAAATGTTATGTCAGTTTAAATTCAAACACATGTTGTAAATACATCAATAAGAACAGCTAACAATTATACTAATGTAGTTCAATAGCTGTACACCTTTCATTTCCTGTCACCAAATTTCATTCAGGGTGAAACATGAATATATCAAACACCTTTGAATTAGAATCAATTAACACAATTGTAGTTGACTCTCCTCTACCTACCACAAGTTTATTTATATCACACATCTTATCATGTAAACTGTTTAACAAAAGTGAATTACTCTGCTTGTACCATTCAGATTGTTGAATATTTATTTGTTAAAACTTGTGCATTAATAACAGGTTAGTAATTACACAATAGATGCAAATATAGTTAAGAATATAAAAAAAAAACATGTCGGACAAAACAACAACAACCTGTTTGTTAGGCTACAAACTATTCATATACTTGATGAAATATTTATGACAATTTCCTTGAGATTTGTATACCACTGCGAAACACAAACAACAAATCTTACAAAGACCTCCAGACCAATGAAAAACAGAAACAAGAAATCTGTGACACTCCAATCTTACATAGACCTGCAGACCAATGAAAAACACATACAAGGCCTCTATGACACTCCAATCCTTCATGGACCTGTAGACCAATGAAAAACACATACAAGGCCTCTGTGACACTCCAATCTTACAAAGACCTCCAGACCAATGAAAAACAGAAACAAGAAATCTGTGACACTCCAATCTTACATAGACCTCCAGACCAATGAAAAACAGAAACAAGAAATCTGTGACACTCCAATCTTACATAGACCTCCAGACCAATGAAAAACAGAAACAAGAAATCTGTGACACTCCAATCTTACATAGACCTGCAGACCAATGAAAAACAGAAACAAGAAATCTGTGACACTCCAATCTTACATAGACCTCCAGACCAATGAAAAACAGAAACAAGAAATCTGTGACACTCCAATCTTACATAGACCTCCAGACCATTGAAAAACAGAAACAAGGCCTCTATGACACTCCAATCCTTCATAGACCTGTAGACCAATGAAAAACACATACAAGGCCTCTGTGACACTCCAATCTCTGTTTTCCCAATAATACTTGTTTGCTTTATATTATATCATTATATGAAGAATACATAATGTTCATATCTTACCTAGTCCAAAATAACGTGTGTGAAATAATCATCTTCAGACATTATAACCCTTGTGGATGATACGTCCTTGTACAATAAAAGTCCTAATAGAATTTAGAAAGACTTCAAATGCCTTTATCTACCTAATGGCTGAATGTTGTTTTCTCCTTAAATCACAACATAATTTTTCACAAAAAAGAACAGTATTCTACAAAACATTTAATCATAGAATAATCCACTGTTTGGACATGACCCGTTGTGTTGAAAACGCCTTTAATATCAATATTCCTGTTACTTTTACCTTGACACTCTACCCATACATACACTCTATGTATGCTAAATGGACTAGTCCTAAACAGGGAACTTGTGTTTGATAATCACTAACAACATCCCCCAAAAAATAAACCAAGGTTTTTCTTTATACATGTAATTACACTTAATGGTATGAGACACTGGCATTCCTATCCAACCACGCAATTATAGGATACTATATCCTGTCCACTGATAAACATGCTCTCTAACTAGACTGGAAAATCAGATAGGAAAATTGGGGTGGTCGGGTGGCGAAGTGGTAACGCACTTGCCTTTCACCTAGCCGACCGGGGTTTGATTCCCGGAACGGACTTGAAAAGCTAAGAGGTCACCTGCCCGACCACGTGGGTTTTCCCTGGGTACCCCTGTTTCCTCCAACAATAAGACCCCTCGCGCGCTTACATCCGGGCCAACAAGAGTGATTAGTATAAGTTGACATAACTTGTTTCACAATTGTTGTAAGATAAATAAAGTTTATATATATAGATAGGAAAATTCAACATGTGATTTAATAGATACCAGTACACTTAATTCTGGTGTAGGAATATTGACAGATCACTAAATAGACGCATCATTAATTAAAACACACAATTAAGACGCTAGATTGGCCAAGTGTTTTCAGCATGACCACTGATGGCATGAACATCGATTCTAGTAAGAAATTACATTGCATGAAAGAAAAAGTCAGCGATTCTGCCTCGCATTAGACGATGAAGTGTCTCGTCTGAGAAATGTGGTTCGCTGTGAAATTCTGCAGTAGATTGGAAGACTGTTCAGGTAATCAGCAAATTACAATGGAAACTGATTTTCTATAACATTTTTTCTTGAAAATATACATTGAAATCTCCTGTGTTTTACGAACACAAATCAATATACCATACCTCCTCACCACACCAGTGAACTGCATCACATTCAGATGAATATTTAAAATGAACACCACATTTCAAATCAATATGAAGGTTCAAGGTCACAGTAAATAATAACGATAATAATTTCATGACATCAATTCTAAGACAATACAAAACTTACTGTTAACTCCCAAAGGTACGCTCAAACAGTATATCACTCTGGTTTGTGGATGATAACAAAACCAATCAACTTTACAATCCATGAGTTAGTGTCGCAATTTGTCAAACTCTAATCCACAGGATTTCCAACTCCCCACCATAGTCCCTGTAAGTGGGAACTGACGTAGGTACTCTGTAGTACTGACTTACCAAGTGTACCTGTGTATTGTGTGTGGAATGTAAATTGAATGGTTGGCTGCCTGGCCGGGTCTATATATGATTTACCTGTGTAACACACCCCGCCTTTTGTTTCACTGGCCGGCACTGTACTACAACTGTATATAGTAGAATTAAAGGGTTACATACAAGTAATAAAAGCTTAGTAATGGGTCACTGACCACCAGGTTTAACAGACGGTAAATGACATAGCTTCTGTGTAAATCAGTAATTCCAGATCAATGCTTATATATTGGTTGTGTCAGCTTGATAACCAATTAATCTATATTAATCAACACAAACTTCTCACTTCTCTAAAAACTGGATACTCTACACAATACTCAAACTGTTCAAAATAGAGACTTTAATGATAGATAGAGGGAAATGACCAAACAGTAATAGATTCACAGTTTGTTTGACAGTAACACAACGAAGAATAAAAATTCACAGGATCGACACGAAAAACAGTGAGATATGGTACAGATTTAGAGTTATAGTTACAGGCTGACAGAAAGTCAAATATCTATCAGTGATGCAAGACTGCAACTATACTTAACAAGACCTGGTTACATTAAGGCTTAAATAGATAATGTTGTAGTAGGGGCAAATAGAACTGTGTCGTTACAGCAGACAGAACTGTGTCGTTACGGCAGACAGAACTGCATGCAGTAAGGACTAATAGAACTGGTTGTATTAGGACTGACAGAACTCAGGTTGTAGTAGGGACAAACAGAACTAAGGTTGTAGTAGGTACTAACAGAACTGTGTTGTTAAGACAAACAGAACTGTGTCGTTAAGACAGACAAAACTGTGTGTAGTGAGTACTAACAGAACTCGGGTTGTAGTAGGGACAAACAGAACTGTGTTGTTAAGACAAACAGAATTGTTTGTATTAGGACCAACAGAACTGGGTAAGGTTATGACAGACAGAACTGGTTGTATTAAGACTGACAACGTGTTGTACTTAGGACAAACAGAACTGGTTGTAGTTAGGACAGACAAAACTGGTTGTAACAAGGAGGACTGCAGCCAATGACTAAGGACTATTTCTTTGAGAAGGAGTATAAATCCATACATATTTGAATATATATATTTACAAGGGGTATAATTGAAATATGTATACTGTAACTGTAAGTGGGGGAGTAACAGCAGTTAACATTAACTGTAAGTGGGGGAGTAACAGCAGCTGTTAACATTTCTGCAAAGTGAAATAGATACAGATGGGCTTTGAGATTCAGGCTGAGGGTAGTTTTGTCTCATTTAGGACAGAAAATTGGTGAATTGGAAAGGACAATGTCAGGAATATGTTGCAAGTTTAGGGAATTTGGCTTCATCATGAAATAATTTCATTTGAGAATGGGTCCACTTTTTGGCCAAAAAAGCCATCAAAAGGCCCTTGGCATGCACTTGTTGCTAGATATTGAAACATAATGATATCAAGCATTTAGCTGTTTCTGCTTGTATTATACATGATTCCTTCAATGGATGAAATTCTAGTACAACAGAGAACAACAGTAATATGTCCATCTCACATTCCATAAATCTACAACCTGAAAGATATACTTCCACTATTTTGAATCCACAGAAAATTCTATTTTTGTTGGACTAAGAAACTACCTGTTGACCTTGACGAGTCTGTTAATACCCTAACAGTGGTAGATAACAAAAAAGGTGTGGGTAAGGACTAGCCTTGGACTGTCTAATTAGGGAACAATCTCAACAGTTTAACTCATTATAATTTGACCTTGTAAATAGTAAAAAATTCAACTCTATGGAAATGTTGATCCTTAAAGAAAATACTAGTTCAGTTAAATGTATTGTCAGCTAGATATTTGACTCTTAAGAAGTCCCAAACAATGACTTCTGATTGTAACATAACCGGACTAACTATCTGAAGTGTTATAGAGTTATACAATGGTGACTCTAATGAAGGACTCGTCATGTGCTCAGTAGTAGTATATCATCAGAATTTTTCATCAATTTGCGGTCAATTCATGTAAAAAATTAATATGTCAATCAAATAATACAGTAGCATCAGATACAGAGCCATTTACTCTGGTTTGCTAGTGAATTTTCAAAATCACAAAGATGGATATTGATGTCATGACTGCTTTGTTTCAACCAGTAAAAGTTACATACTGAAGTTTTACATCCTATATAATCCCTACATGTCAGATATATTGGTAGGATACAGCCCTTTACCACAATGTAGGGATAGTAAATCCTATATAGTGCCCACCCTACTGTCGTGGTAGTAAATCCTATATAGTGCCCACCCCACTGTCGTGGTAGTAAATCCTATATATTGCCAACCCCACCGTCGTGGTAGTAAATCCTATATAGTGCCCACCCCACTGTCGTGGTAGTAAATCCTATATAGTGCCCACCCCACTGTCGTGGTAGTAAATCCTATATAGTGCCCACCCCACTGTCGTGGTAGTAAATCCTATATAGTGCCCACCCCACTGTCGTGGTAGTAAATCCTATATAGTGCCCACCCCACTGTCGTGGTAGTAAATCCTATATGATTCCCACCAGTTTGATCAATGTAAGTGGTCTAATCACCGCATTAATGAATACAATACAGAAGATTACAGATGATGATATCAGTAATAGCTACAATAATATCACAATAGTTAGTGAGAAACTGACAAAAGACTCCAATTAAACCGAGTGCATTCTAAGATAACGTTTCATAGGATTTACCTCCTAGTGACCCAATCATTATTTTCTCTTAACCGAAAACTCTCACATATATTCATACAGGAAATATTTAAAACCATATAGATCAACTAGTTTTTATTCAGCTGGGACCCCTTTATGGCAACATTACACTTTTAATTAGATACAACTCAAATTTTCTAATTACCTTATTTTAAAACTTTCCATAAGTATTGGCTTTCGGTTTCACATAATTGTTGCATTTTTTCATTTAAAACCTCCGAGTCATGCAGCCTTTTCACACACCTTAGATTATTTTAATATCACATCATTGGAGAAAAGTCATTTCGAGTTCGTTATCATAATTGTGTAATTGTGAATCCATTACAACTAGGTTCATAAAGTCATCACATACTTTTCTACTCTGGCAATGATTATCCACTTTGTGACCGATCACAAATATTGTACCACATACAGAAGGCAGTAACTGAACTGGTATTGATGTATCAGGTAGTTATTTTTCTTAACAGACTTAAAAAGTCATGAAAAAGAAAAACCGAAAATGGTAACAAAAAATACAGTATATAAAATAAAAGCAGATACAATTACACATAACCAGTGTTAAAATATCCTCAAAGAACTGACAGACATGGGTAGCACAGTAGGTCCATCTATAAAATGGTTGGGGCATAAAAAAAAGAAAAAAATGAAAAGTAAAAACTGATCTATACAAAATTCTTACCTCTGATTTAGCTTTTCCGATATTAGTCCAAGCTCTATTCAAATCTGCAAAAGAAACAGAAAAATTTACAAATCATTCCAAGATGGATTGGACAATAATAAATGGAAACGGTCAGTGTAGGACTGTCTGTTCCTTACACACAGTAAAAACAATCCCTGAGGGAATGTTCCTAACACACAATGTAACAATCCCTGAGGGAATGCTACTCACACACAATGATAACAATCCCTGAGGGAATGCTACTCACACACAATGATAACAATCCCTGAGGGAATGCTACTCACACACAATGATAACAATCCCTGAGGGAATGTTCCTAACACACAATGATAACAATCCCTGAGGGAATGTTCCTAACTCACAATGATAACAATCCCTGAGGGAATGTTCCTAACACACAATGATAACAATCCCTGAGGGAATGCTACTCACACACAATGATAACAATCCCTGAGGGAATGCTACTCACACACAATGATAACAATCCCTGAGGGAATGCTACTCACACACAATGATAACAATCCCTGAAGGAATGTTCCTAACACACAATGATAACAATCCCTGAGGGAATGCTACTCACACACAATGATAACAATCCCTGAGGGAATGTTCCTAACACACAATGATCACAATCCCTGAGGGAATGTTCCTAACACACAATGATAACAATCCCTGAGGGAATGCTACTCACACACAATGATAACAATCCCTGAGGGAATGTTCCTAACACACAATGATAACAATCCCTGAGGGAATGTTCCTAACACACAATGATAACAATCCCTGAGGGAATGTTCCTAACACACAATGATAACAATCCCTGAGGGAATGTTCCTAACACACAATGATAACAATCCCTGAGGGAATGCTACTCACACACAATGATAACAATCCCTGAGGGAATGCTACTCACACACAATGATAACAATCCCTGAAGGAATGTTCCTAACACACAATGATCACAATCCCTGAGGGAATGTTCCTAACACACCATGATAACAATCCCTGAGGGAATGTTCCTAACACACAATGATAACAATCCCTGAGGGAATGTTCCTAACACACAATGATAACAATCCCTGAGGGAATGTTCCTAACTCACAATGATAACAATCCCTGAGGGAATGCTCCTAACACACAATGATAACAATCCCTGAGGGAATGTTCCGAACACACAATGATAACAATCCCTGAGGGAATGCTCCTAACACACAATGATCACAATCCCTGAGGGAATGTTCCTAACACACAATGATAACAATCCCTGAGGGAATGTTCCTAACACACAATGATAACAATCACTGAGGGAATGTTTCTAACACACAATGTAACAATCCCTGAAGGAATGTCCCTAACACCCATATTAATGTCTAGTTTTGGCAAATTTAGCAACCCCTTCAAAATCACCAAAAATTGTTTTTCTCTATATTGCAAATGCCTGAGTTATACATCTTTGGAGAAGGCGTATACTTACATGCATTCTATAATAAATAGATACTATTCAGTATGTAATTTTGCTATGTAAGTAGGACTGGTCAGTTAGACTGGGGTATTTGTAAAATATTTAAGTAATATGTATATTCTGAAGTATTTACAGACGTCAAAAGAAGCCTTTCAAATTTCTCAACAACGACAAAATCGCAGAAAAATATGCAAAAATTGCAAGTGGCAGATTTTTGCAAAAACTGCATATTCCAAATATATCCCAATATACAGTATCGGTTTCCTTCTGGCTATAACCTGTTTATTGAAACAACATTTTCCAAATTCTCAAAGCTATCAGATATATATATATCCTATATTTAAATGTAGACTCAGCATACATATCTTTAGTCTAAATATACATTGGCCGTCCTAGTATAAACACCTTGATTGAAGGCAAACTTTTTAAATAGCAGCTTTAATTGTTGTTTCGGACAAGTCTTCACATGCTTTTTAAATGCAAATGGTATTTGAAATAAACTTAACATTTTAGTTGTCTGTAAATTCAATCCCTGATCATCTGATCTTGATATATGCATCCGTATTTATCCATTAATAATCATAAATCTCATTTTCTATAAGTTTCAAATCTTTCAAAATCGTTTTAACTGATTTTCTAAAATCATAATTTAGTTTTTAACTTTCCCATCTATATTTCTGCAATTCAATGGTATAGCCTTCTGAATTAGGTTGCACCTGGTATGTAAATATGTACATAAATTTCTGATCACCAAAACACTTTATTTTCAAACTACCTGTACCCTATCAATATCTATTACTGCCTAATAAGATATTTATGTATTATAACAGGTCCGAGCTCTAAAACCTGTACCAGTCAAACACACAGTCGTAGATCTTTCCTTACAAAGATAATCAGTGCGCAATCGGACAGAGGATTGGTGCCCAGTGTTTACAACATGAATGGCCGGCAGGGATCCAACTGATTGTAATGATCAGATTTCAATACAATTTACATATCCTTTACAATGAATTCCTATGATCATCAGGTTTAGACAGAGTAATAAAGTGAACTACTGGGTAAAACTATTGAGTGCTGGAGGGAGCCATACATCAGATCAGAAATAACAAAACCTATAAAACACAAGCTTGAGGCCAATCACCAAATAAACATACACATCTTTTACTTCATTCTTGCTGTGTCATCAATATATACTGTATTGTATTTGTTCAGGATTGAAAACTTCCTAAAATATTCTTGTCATTGTCATATACACATAAAATCATAGCCCAGTTTGGAATCTATGACGTACCAATGAAAAACCCAGATTGTAATGGTCAACATGATTAAAATAAGACAGTGTCCAATACCTTATAATACATATACGTTCATTATATAGATTAAGACAGAGACACATTACTTTCTAGAAAAAAAGTCTGGGTGTAGCACAAATAGAATGAAGTACTACAAAACTATAACTTACTATTTTGATTTTTCTTGGTAAAAATACTTGTCAAAACCCATCAGCATGTGATATATTCTACGCATGGGAGAATTTCTCTTAATGAATGACCTTGACCATCTTATGCCCTTTCCAGATTTTGAGACAAGGAAAAATAATTGAACCGTGAACAAAATGCCCTTCCATTTAACTGTGCAAGAAATTGATATCTGGAATACATTTGTACATCATGTTTTGTTCTGTGCTTTAATCAGCATACAGGATATATACAAATAAGCAGTTTGTTTGCTAGGTTTATAACCTTATGAACAGCCAAGGTCATTTTGAGGCAGGGTCTTGTTTCAGTAGCTTGTACTACAATGAACAACATATGGGAGGCACTTTGCTTGCTGTCCAGAGTGATTAGCAAATAAAGTAAAGTACCTTGCCCATAAATACACCGATGACAGCACAGACCGACCTGTTTCTCAGTTTCCTGAGAAACCAGTAAGAAGTGTTGAACCAGATTGCTCCAATCTTCACCTGAGGTCACGTATGCCAATGCTCAACCAATTGAGCTTTCGCAAAATTAAACCAATACATGCTCTTTTTTTTTAAAGGCAAACATATGAAAAAGGTTGACAAATAAATAGGTTCTCTAAAATAAAGAGACAAAAACATTGTGGCTGTAATTAATATACACATACATACTTAAACACGATTCAGGACAAAAAGTACACAGGTACATGCAATAAATCACCCATGGAAAGAGGTGCCATAAAAATATTGATGAAATTGTCTCCTTGGGTCCACACAAAACCTCTCATTAAATTGTTCTGATAGATGGTACAAGTAGTGACGTACATTTATTCCGTCCATGACTAAGACTCGGAAGAAAACAGATAGAGAGCAAGGCCCCCTATAAACAATCTTACAGTCAAGATTTCAAAGGTATCGTAATCATTTCTTACAGAACAACGAAAATCAATCAACGTCATTGGCAACACATCAAAATTTAAATAGTCAATATAAATCAGAGGTCACTGTTTATCTTACGATATAATGTCCACTTCAGGAATCATTTTTGTTTCTTACTTGTAATGTATAAGTTAGTTAACTACAAATGAAAGCACAATACTCATATAACCTTACTCTCCAGGCCTGAAAAGTCTCAAGTCAATTTGGTAACTAGATATATATACATTCAAAAAAAAAATCAATACAAAAAAAAAAAAAAAGAAAATTACCCAATGTAATTTTTAACCATTTATCATATAGTGAAAAGAAATTGGTATGAATTATACTTTAAGAATGACCTCGAAAATTATGTTTTTCACAACATCTATTAAATTCTTGATTGTATGATAAAAAGAATATTGCATTTTGTTTTCAATTTTATGCAATATTAATGAAACTAGTCACGAACAATTTTAAGACACGTTTCCTAAATCTGCTGTGAAATAGGAACATGTGTAAGACCAATGTGTACATGTAGTGTTAAAACTGACCCTAGGTTCTACATCATTGTGGACAATATACGATAATAAGCTAAACCACACAATGTTGGCATTTAATGCAAACACCTACACAAGGAGAGAAAACCACATAACCCCATCTAGGATCACTAAAATTAATGGATTTTTAAATGAATCCATTTTACTGGAAAGGCATATCTGAAAAATAACTTCAAAGTAAAAATGCACAGAAACCTATAATACAATTGAGGCAGTAACGAGCTATGAATGGCTTACATTTTAAAATTTACGTAACATGTCAAAATTGTGTTTAATCCTTGAATAATCCTCCATTGGTACATGTCCTCCCACATACATTTCCCACCCAAGCTAAGATCCCGAGTTAGTGACCAATTTGACAGGGATCTTGTGATGATTCAGAAGTGCATACATCAACAAAGACAATATCATCACCATCCTGGCAAAATTCCAAGACTAAAAATCTCTACAGCCTTGTGAAGAAAATACAAGTTTGTGAGAAGAATATGAAAATTTATTTGTATGACTAAGTATGTCACCTTTAAAAACTTCATCACTGTCAATTCATTTACAACAACATGTAATCTGTAGCAGTCACACCACTCACAGAAATGTTGAAGTATTATCAGAGAGAAATTACAAAAAGATTTACATATCAGATTTCAAAACAGTTTTTGGAGGGCAGCCAGCCTCAGCCAGTATGAAACCGAGGACAAAAGCTTCACAGAATTATTACGCACATTTTGACACCAGTGAATGGGGTAACACAGCCATCCAAAAGGTATTAAACTTTAACTAAAGGAATGTGGAAATGATTGTAGAATATTTCCATAGAAGACCAACAGCGCCTGCCAAAGATTTCAGAGTTAACTGTCCCCCCAGTCCCTAGCTGCTGAAAAATTGTAAAGTCAAATTAATTTCATTTAAATAAAATATACAATGAACTGACTATGAGGATCAATACATATCATGTTCCATTAAATGTACAAAGTATATATATTGCTGTTTATAACCATCAATATCACTGGTACAAATAAGGTGTTTACACATATATTCCAGGACCAATATAGCTTGGTAATGATTAGGAACAAGAACAAGTATCTGTTGATATATTTATCCTACAAAAAGGTTAAATGGGCCAACAAATAAAATTCTGACTTAAAAGCTAGGGGTGGGCTTATTAGAAGACAATGTTAAATATTAGCTATCTGCAATTCTACTAAACAGCAAAAGATATGGGTGGGTTTTTTTTAACCTGTCATGGCCTTTTTAGTAGGTAAGTAAGGTCATAATGTTGTACTTGTATTGTATATTAATAAGATTATACGTGTTTATATGTGATCAAGGAGTTTGTTGGTACCAGTTCAATATGACTTGTAATTTATTCTTTGGAAGTCATGTAAGTTTTTTTTTATTTAATATCTAAAACAATCTCTCGTGCCTACTTATGAAAAGAAGCATGCATCTGACACATATAAGATAAATTAATTCAATGATACCAGTTTAATATTACTGTTGATATATTCTTTGGAAGCCTATTTTTTTCTTTCTTCCTTTTTCTTTTGTATCTGAAATGATCTACCAAGACTACTTCCAAGAGGAATCGTGCATCCTATACATATAAGGTAAACTTCGCTGTAATACCTAGAAATCAAAAGAAAAGAAAATAGCTTTCTATTCATTTGATCGATAAATACAAAATTAAACAATTCATTAAATTCTTTTTAAATAACTTGTATTTTTGAGACCCAGTCAGGATAAAAAGGTTACAGTAAGTCATTTCAATACTGAACTACTTGTGCAGCCCATAGTATTTTCCTCTAGCTGAAAGATGCTACCCTGATTGAAATATTTGTGCAAGATGTATAGAACAAGCATATTAAAAATACCCCCCAAATCCAAATGATGAAGTTAATCATTGAAATGGCTTTGGTTATAAAGAAATTTCACACCTGCGTAATATCTGGGTTTTTTTTCTTCAAGGCCATTCCACTAACAAAATTAAATCACAGACACATCTGGCAAAAATACAAGAATGTCATGACTGAAGCCATAGCTCACCTGTAAAGGGAATGGATTTACAGTGTTAAATATACCAGAAGTACATAGTTGGGCATTGACAAACACTGAACTAAAGCAGATTTCTAGGGTTTCAGCATACACAGGAACATTTCTGGGGAATTCAATGATCAACAGAATAAGTCTAATAAAAAGTTAAAAAGTTACAAAAAAGTTTCAATTAATAGTTGATGTGAATGTTGTTTTCCCTATTTTATACCAGATACTTGAAGCCTCTACCAACTGCCAGCATCTAAAATCAAGAGACTCAAAACCACTTTAATTTCAGATTTAGAGCAATTCTTTGGTGCTACAAAATTCTATTGCAATGTTAGTCCTTTACTCCTAATAGAACAAGCACATTTGAAAGATACTTACAAACAACTCACAGATCCAGGGCTGACAATGTAGACCTTATTGTGTTAACTACAAACTTTTAGCACCTATAGGACAAAGGTAAATTGAAGCCATTGGTACGGTATAATATCAGGAGAGACCAATGATTAAATATCTCATTTATGGAAAGCTGGCTTTAGATTTTCTTACAAGGCATTACATGGGATATACTATTGTATGAAATGCTAAATGTAAAGGAAACTGAAGAATGAGAATGATTTGGCCTATTTCGTGAGTCTATCTGTCAATGAGAAACTATGTTAACTATCTAAATTATTACTTTAATTTTCATAAATGAGAATGTTGAAACTTTGAGTAGAATTGACCTCAAAAAGGTCAATTCCATTTGCAGTAACATCATTTAAGAGCAATGATCTATATTTTGACTTCCTATGGTTCAAATATGAACTTGCACAAGACGTGATGTTTAGAAATATAACAACATTCGGAAAAAACGCATCCTGCAGAGTGATAACGTTAAAAATTCTGTTAATTTTTTATTTATAGTAACTGTGACTTTTAAAACCGATTGTGTTGTTTGAGACATCGTACTTTCATTGCAAAGGTAAAATTGATTTCGATTGTCCTACTTGTAAACGTCTCAAGTGTATATCTTATGTAGACAGGGTTTTTTTTTATTATTTTATTTATCAGTTAATCTCATTGCATACTTTATATTAAACCATGAAATACCATTAGTGAATACAATTTTACAATGCCATCCTTTTCTTGATCTAATGGATCAAATTATCAATTTATAGCCATTCAAAATAACATCAGCTTTTTGTTTCAATACAAAAAAACATGTATTCTTTATGCTTCAATACTGTGACTGATACAGTCTCAGTTTTTACTAATTGTGAAGCAATATTTCCAATTGTTAATCAACCAGATCTGGTCTTTATTTCCAGTGGGAGCAAAATCAATATATAAACCAAACATGACAGGTACTGAACATATCAGCTTGAACTGACTGCATCTATATGTATGCTATAAAGCTTACCTGTGCACAACGTTGCATTAAAGAATGTGCATGTTTGTGTCTGTGCATACATGCACATGATTCTGTATAAATGTACAGGTAAACAACAAACAGAAACACGCATAATAGTGCCATTTTATCAAACATTCCTGGGAATTCCGTTTCCAAAAGTTTTATTTTACACTTAAAGCCCTGTAGTAGACTAACAAGTGTTGTCTGTCCTTGAAAACAGCTACACAGAATTTTACCTTCATCAATTATATATCTGTACAGTTGATAGTCCTTTGGAAGAAAACAACAGGACATATTATACAGTCTGATCTTAGATAAAATGTGTCCTTTCTGACATTACGTGTGCAGAAAGGCACATGATTTATCTGATATTGTGAAAAATATTCAAAATTATGCATAGAATGATTTCATGTTGTGGATCAGCCAGGCTTTAATGATGTCAAGTTGTAAATAAATTGTTTATATTGTTTTGTTATTTTGTACTCAATGTTTGAAGTAACTCGGTGCATTCAGTCTATCAATGTCCAATGATAACGCTTAGTGTATCCATCGCTGAGCAAAGTGTCTTTCCTAACAAATTGCTAAATTTTTTATCAATAAATGTAAAAAATGATGCTAATTTCAGAAAATGTTTACAACAAATCACTTTGGTTACTGTTTTCTTTCAAATCAGATTCTTTTGTTTTGCTTAATTTAACAGGTACCCTCAAAACCAAAAGTATTTTAATCCAGTTAAATTTACAGATAACTTGGAACTCCCGTACGCTACCACAGCAGCAGGCTTACGTACCACAGTCACGTTTAATGAAACACTTGTTTCGCAGTAATCAGTTTCTATTTGAAGAGGCACAATCTTAATAGCAGACATGCCAATTTTTTGCAATTTTACACAACTATGTATATATGGCCAATTGATATGCAAGTTTTTTTTTTTCAATCATAATAAAAAAAATTTTCAGAGCTGATGAGGAGAGAATTGTGCTGTCAGAATATCAAGACCTGCTGGTACTCGGCAGTTTCTGCACAATATATAAGAAACACACTTCCCTAATTTATACTCAAAAAAATATATGCTTCTTATTACAGATAATGTCCGAGTCTACTAACTGATAAAACCTTTCCTTCATGCCTCTTCCCAAATGAGCCTAAATGCACCTTTACCAGGGAAGAAAAGATAATAACATCACAATTAATTTACACCAGTCACTTGATTCTGGAATAATATTGTGCTGCATGCGAGCCAAAATTCAGCGCCATAAAATACATGTTATGTCCATTCCTTTTGAATGTATCTCCAAATCTTGTTTGCCGAATGAAACTTGAATGAAATTAATTGAGAGTTCCTAAAACAAGGATATAATTACCAACACATATTATGAAATATTTACATGTCAATTTCTATTTTAACTCTGAATCGACATGGACACTGTGCCTTGTTTTTTATGTCCAAAGTTGAGAGGTGGTGTTTTACATCCAATATTAGCCTACCTATTTGTTCAATGATATGAGACAAAGTAAATGGATAAGATTGAACAGATTAATGAAATGCATTTATTTTTCAGAAATGTACATTAATTTATATTAACAACATTTTTAAAATTTAGCACCTGGATGTAACATTTTGTGTCATAGATGTAACGATATACTTAAAATGATGTTAACTTGTGTATTATTTCTGCCTCGTGGTTGTTTATATCCTCACAGAAGTGGTTTGTGTCCTGATAATAACGAATGTAGAAAAAACTGTGGGATGTTTAAATGTAAAATCATTCAGCACTAGTGTAATTCATGGTATAATGTTACGTCTCCGACATTAAAACAACAGTAATTTATCTCTCATTATGAGTATGTTTGGTATAGATGTTTTACCACATCACGTTACAGGTAGGTATCACAGATCTGTTTCTGGCTGTTTAACGCACATCTACACTACCATGATTCTAACGATGACCTATATTTAAATGTAGTGATGGTGATGCATGTCCTACGTCATGTACTAGATATTAGATGAATATGTAGGCCAACCATTGAAAATGTTGGAAAGGATCAAATTTAACCGGGAACAATTCTAATATTACAATTCGTGGTGTGTTTGACATTTTTCTACAAAATGACAGTTGAAGATCGACTACCAATGATATATCGTGCAGTAATTTGACCAATTTTAACCAAGGTTTACTAGATTGCCTGATGCAGTTTAGTGTCCATCATTATGTCCTTGTGAATTACTCTCAAATGTGACATATATGTTTGATTCTGATCTGCATATAAGATAAGACACCCCGAACTGTACAAGAAACACAAGTTAATATAAACACACATGGCAGGTATTTGTGTCTGCATTACATCTTCCCGTTCCGCAATCAATTGGATATTTTGATGATGAAATATGCGTAAACAATACTGTATGTAACACAACTTTTCATGACATGACATTTAACATTAAAAATTTCTGGTGTATGACAGATTTATCTATTTTTCTTAGAAAGTATGTCTGGGATGTCACATGGACTAGGATTCAGAACTGGATGTAACACAGGACACCATAGTTGCATCTGGTGAATAAAATTATTGTCAGGAAATAAAATTCTTTAAAAATTGTTTTGAAAATCATCGGACAATGACAATGTACAAAAGATGCATCTCCTTCTATTAGTACCAAAAAAAACTTGTTGATAGCAAAACCGGTGTACTGTTACATCTGCTTATTAATTTTGTCAATAAAACTTATTTCAGGGCCAAAATTTTTAAGTTCAAATTATTCATGGCAATACTTGATATTAATTTTTCATGAATTTTACAAGAAAATGTACTTGAGAAGGAAATACAATTCCTATGAAGTCTTTGGTGTCTTGTTACATTCAGGAACCTGATATAAAACAGCTGTACTTTTGGTCAGGATGCAAGATCAATTCATGATGTAAAATCTACCACATCATGGTGTTTTACCTTGTTTCAAATTTTCAAAAATGGTTGTCTGAGGCGTAACATATATTTTACCACACCATCAAGGAATAACCTTGTCCTTAATGCTCCCTTTCTTATCTAACATTAGTTAGAATCATATAAATATTTTACCCTGACGATGCACCTCTGGTGGCATGGACAAGTAGCTTATTATTGTACGTATGATCATTCAAAGTTAAATTATACTGTAGAGAGACCTTTAATTGTCCTGTCTGACACAAGGACCATAGAGAGATCCTTAATTGTCCTGTCTGACACAGGGACTGTAGAGAGACCTTTAATTGTCCTGTCTGACACAGGGACTGTAGAGAGACCCTTAATTGTCCTGTCTGACACAGGGACTGTAGAGAGACCTTTAATTGTCCTGTCTGACACAAGGACCATAGAGAGATCCTTAATTGTCCTGTCTGACACAGGGACTGTAGAGAGACCTTTAATTGTCCTGTCTCACACAGGGACCATAGAGAGATCCTTAATTATCCTGTCTGACACAGGGACCATAGAGATCCTTAATTGTCCTGTCTGACACAAGGACTGTAGAGAGACCCTTAATTGTCCTGTCTGACACAAGGACCATAGAGAGATCCTTAATTGTCCTGTCTGACACAAGGACCATAGAGATCCTTAATTGTCCTGTCTGACACAAGGACCTTAGAGAGATCCTTAATTGTCCTGTCTGACACGGGGACTGTAGAGAGATCCTTAATTGTCCTGTCTGACACAGGGACTGTAAAGAGATCCTTAATTATCCTGTCTGACACAGGGACTGTTGAGAGACCCTTAATTGTCCTGCCTGACACAGGGACTGTAGAGAAATCCTTAATTGTCCTATCTGACAGTGCCTGTAGACTCACACTTGTCCTATCTGACACAGGGACTGTAAAGAGACCCTTGTCCTGTCTGACACAGGGACTGTAAAGAGACCCTTGTCCTGTCTGACAGTGCCTGTAGATTGACTCTTGTCCTATTTGACTCAGTGCCTGTAGACTGACCCTTGTCCTGTCTGACAGTGCCTATAGAGAGACTCTTGTCCTGTCTGACAGTGCCTGTAGATTGACTCTTGTCCTATCTGACAGTGCCTGTATGCTGACCTTGTCTTATCTGACAGTGCCTGTAGGCTGACCCTTGTCCTATCTGACAGTGCCTTTAGACTGACCCTTGTCCTATCTGACAGTGTCTGTAGGCTGACCCTTGTCCTATCTGACAGTGCCTTTAGACTGACCCTTGTCCTATCTGACAGTGCCTGTAGGCTGACCCTTGTCCTGTCTGACAATGCCTGTAGACTGACCCTTGTCCTATCTGACAGTGCCTGTAGGCTGACTCTTGTCCTGTCTGACAGTGCCTGTAGATTGACTCTTGTCCTATCTGACAATGCCTGTAGACTGACCCTTGTCCTATCTGACAGTGCCTGTAGGCTGACCCTTGTCCTATCTGACAGTGCCTTTAGACTGACCCTTGTCCTATCTGACAGTGTCTGTAGGCTGACCCTTGTCCTATCTGACAGTGCCTTTAGACTGACCCTTGTCCTATCTGACAGTGCCTGTAGGCTGACCCTTGTCCTGTCTGACAATGCCTGTAGACTGACCCTTGTCCTATCTGACAGTGCCTGTAGGCTGACCCTTGTCCTGTCTGACAATGCCTGTAGGCTGACCCTTGTCCTATCTGACAGTGCCTGTAGGCTGACCCTTGTCCTATCTGACAGTGCCTTTTGAGTGACCCTTGTCCTATCTGACACATTTTTGTGACTTCATGGAGACTTTAGTGTTATTAAAACTTAAGTTTCAAGGAGAAGACTATACTTATAAACAAACTTCATTATAAACAATATGAATGTAAAGGTAAACATTTAGCTATCATACAAACCATTGGGTTTGATGCATACATGTATGTATGTATAGATGTATACATTATCAATGTTTTGAATACAAAATTAAAATTGACAAGTAAGCACACTTTACTATCTGTTTATGGATCTACAAAACTCTCCTATAATTCCAGAAATTTCAAAACCAGTGGGTATAATACAGCTTATTTAACACTCAAAAGGACAGGATAATCTCTTCAAATATAGCACCAAGGAAATCAGGACAATATGTCATGATGTCCCTGTATATACACCTTCAAATTTATTGATTTATTATCAAACAATTTTCTTGTTAATATACATGCCACAGTGTTTGTGTATAGTTATGAAATATTTAATCCACATATTTTATAACCTCGTACCACTCAACAGGAGTATTGAAAGATTGCCAATTCCTTAACCCTATTCCAAATATTCAACCAAGGGGAAACAACTCTAAAATAATACTGAATTATCCTCTACATGCTTATGACAGCAAAATATTATTAGTGTGAAGTTTCCTGTTCAGTATATATATCTATATATACATGTATCATCTGTTTTCTAAGTTGTCAACAAGATCATAACCCTACTTGTACTATCTTATCAACATCCTTCACTTTTCTACAAGTTTATCAGAAGCCAGATATTAAGAACCGATATTACATGATACATGTGTTTGCAGATATACTTTTGTTTCTTATTCCTACCTGCTTGTTATATGAGTTCTTTTGTAAGAAAACATCCCACATTTACACTGTTATTTATTTGTGTCTGTCACTACAGGTATCAGTAACCCATGACATGAATGATGGAAAGGCCCCAGAACTGTATCAACTATTCCTAATTTAATTTAAATCATGACTTTTATCTATTACTAAAACAATCTACTTATTAGTCTAATGGAATCTTTTCGGTGCAATTCAAAAAAAAAACCCACTTTCAATATGAGAATCTTCCTACATAATTCTTTAAAATATCTTTTATGTCACATTTTGGGAAACGTGTTATATTTCAGAGAAACTGATCTAAAGGCAATACATTTATGTGGAGTGTGGCTATTGATCGTAATGGAAAAGTAACACATTAGACTCAGGTGTGCTCTTTCAACACCGTAAGACAAAAATGACATTCATGTTCAGGGCTCTCACATCCCATGTTGGGACTGGGGCCCGGGGCCCTTAGAATTGGGAAAAATAATGGTGTTTTCCCTTAGAATGGGGAAAACTTGGGGTCTAAATTGGGAAAAAAAGATATTATTTTGCATTGGGAATGTTCAGCCCCAAATCTGGCAGATCGAGAGCCCTGATGTTTATTGTATTGTTTTTTACTTGTTAGTACAGCTTTGTAATGATTTCTTAAAGAAAGTCTAATATTGTATAAAGGTTTAGCTCCATTACATAAAAAAAATCCTTGTAAGTGAACACATAAGTTTCTAAAACTTGGAATGTTTATCATTAAAAGAGAAGAGTTCAACAAAACTGATGTTCTTCACCAAAATAAATCATTGATGCCTTTCATTACCAAGTATTGCTGAACTATAGGCTAAGTTCATTAAAACAGGTCTGTTTAAAACTTTTCTGTGCATTCTAATATTTAACACAGCAATTAACACGAGATTTTTTCTATGGATCAAATTAAGATCTCACCTCTGTCTCCATTTTGTCTGTTGGTGCTGCTTGCAGTTCCACCTGTGGTACCATGAACAATGGGATCTGACACTTTTCTCCCCTTGAACATGGCTACCTCTTTTTACAGCAACACTGGCAAAGGCCTAGTTCTAAAAAAAAGAACCAAAACATACATTACAAATTTAAGAATACTGGTATTTCATACACAATAATGTTCTGCAATAACAAATCAACACAGTTGTGTTTATATATATATAACTAACAGTGAAGGAACTGCTTTTCATTAGCTGCTTGTTAAACAGACCACATCTTACCTTTATTCTCTAAATGTAACAGGTTTTTTTACAAAACATAAACATTTCCACTAGCCTGTTGTCCTGTCCGAGGTTGTAAATCTGTGAGAGTGTATCTTTCTTCTTCATATTTTTAACGAAAATCAAGATACTCTTCGGAGTATATATGAAATTGAACTGCTGGAATGGGTTCAACATCTAATTATTGTCTTTAATGGGATTTTTCTACTTGATTCAGGCCGATCATCATATCCTGCTGTTATCATGCAGTGTCATAGATTAGAGGTATTAAAGTATTATGAAAGTGCCCAACAACAATATTAGATTACAGACTGTCACAGTGTATATACAGTAGCCATGTTGATCCAGAAACAACCAGGCAAATTTGATCTATTTGTGTAAACAGTGCCAAACAGGACATCAATGGTGTGCTCATTGATTGCCTCCAAACCAAACAAATACCGGGCACAAATTAACAAAGATAAATAAATAGAGTAGAACCAATAACAAATATGATACGCTTTCTCTTCCGTTTATAAATAGATTTATTAAGTCACTTTAAAACACAGAACAAAGTATCTGCAAAAGTAGCTCACTTAATGTAAATTTCTAGAAGCGAATTATTAAACAGTATCTACAATTGCATTTTCTGAAAATTTTGATACATATAAATATTGCACACTTCTAGTTATATAATTGACTTTATGTATGCATGGCTACTCAACAAATAACAAAATGTAACCAATTGTGTAGGGACAGTCATACTAATTACTTAAGAGTCATTCCTAAGAGTTTGAGAGAGACTATTGATCTCAATGTTAAATTACGCCCAATCTTGTGAATTTGTTCAGTTACTATTTCAAATTTCAAATATCCACAAGACAGCAATTTGATATATGCTATTTTGGGGTGGGGAGAGGGGGTGTGGGTAGAAAATGTCACAAGGAGATTTATTAAGCAAGCTAAGTGCACAATCCCCCCCCCTTCCCTCCCCATCAATATCTTTGAGTTGACATAAAGATCTAGAAAAAATGAAGGGTAGTAACTGTGAACTTAAGATAATAATTAAAAAAGAGAGGCTATTTTGATTATTGACACATTTAAAATAGATGCTAATGCCTAGAGTAATGTTATGGCAATCAGATCCACCAGATTATAAATTAGTGATAATGCCATACATTAAACATGTTTCAAATCTAACAAAGTTCAGACTTCAGGAAATATACATATAATATAAAAGTAAAAGTAGATTTGTTAGGATAATCTCATCTAATTTCCAGGCCATATAACCCCATTTGATAATTAGACAACATATCTGTTCCAGTGTTGGCTTTATTTCACATCTTTATTCATTATGTCTATGAGAATAAAATGAGTATCCGATTGAAGAGTATATATAAGGGAAATTCATTATTATAACCGGCATGTTGCGACACGCAAAGAGTGTTAACAGTGGAAGCCCTAAGGCCTTATTGACAGATGATCGAACATTATCATCGATCGTGGAGCTTCAGCAAAGGCATGTTTATCCCTCCGTAAACCCTATGTTTAGCGATAAGATATGTGAAAAACTTAAGCAGAAGACATATAAAGGATGATTTGTCGTAAAAACTTTCGTTGTTCACAACAAGGAGAAACCAATTCGGAATGTCACATTAGTGAGGTGTAAAATTCAATCGACGGACAAAACTAAGCTATCACATAGCCTACCCCATTACTGCAGAACGAAATTGAACGCTCTCCGATATTAGCATATTCATAACGATTGAAACTAATAGTCAGAGATGTAAGCGGTTGTCATAATTTTCGTATGATTGACATAATTTGACAACTGACATCATGAAATAAGGACATAAACTGTGACAGTCAGCATAACACTTGTCAACCTCGCATCACAGCCATGGAAACGGACCATGCTTGCCTGCGAACCACTCTTTTACTTACCTGATAACATGTAAATTCTAAAGATAATATCCTTGGAACATAACCTCTCGCTGTTAAGTTCGTACATAAATAGGTCACGAATGAATAGTGCATAATACTAAATCATAATAAACATGCCTCAACGAACACCAAACTCACCGCCATTTTGATGCGGTATGTACGCATGTCGAGAAAGAATTACTAAGGGCGGACAACTCGAACATTACCCCAGCTTAGAACTGCACATCAACGGATTCCGCTTCAGTACTTATCTATATGGGCATTTTGGGTTATTTTTCAGTGTTTCCATATTTCACCATTTTAGCTTAAGATATGTAATTTTATTTTAAAAAAATGATATTGCCCAAATTGATATAACCAGAATTACCCTATATATACATATGGCTAGGACCTAGTAGATCTACTCCGGTTTTTGTATCAAATGCACTTGCATTGCAAGCTTAATGCGTTTCCACACCTGCTTACGTCACGCCTCTTCTAGCTTTCGGCCTCTCCAACTTTTCGTTCTGTTGCTGGGCGTCGGCGCAAGCTGGTGTACGTGTTTACTGTTGTCAAATAGAAACTGGGTAGGTTGACAATGGTGCAGTAGTGATGTTGTGTATTTTTCGTATGCGCATGTTCAACTGTTTTCTTTGACTTTTTAGGATTTCGCGTCGGTGCATTAAAACGGAAATAATTATGAACTTTGTCCCGAGTTTCATTTCCTCGCCACACCGACATGTAAATTAACAAAGAAGTTGTATAAACTTACAACAAATTTAACCGAATACATACATGAAAAATGAATTACCTTTAATCTGCATTCATGAGCAATGTGAATGCCAACTGTGAAATTCAATTGGAAGATTTATCATTTATCTATGAGGGATACATATACTGATGGTTGCCAGAAAAATATATAGGGGGAACGAGGTTTATATTTAACAATGTATAGCAATAACGGACATCAAGAGATAAAGACGGTAATGATATAATAATTTACCCATTGGTTTTGCCCCATCAAAGAGCTTAAGTGACAGAGCTTTAATTTGGAAATATTTGAAGTATCCAACCTATAGGCATGCATGACATTGGTGGGCTTTCAGATCCAGAGCGTTACAGACCTTATGGGCCTCTTGTTTTTGTACACCTTCTATAAAGCCTGATGCTTTCTACTACATGTGACATAATAAATGAAATGATAGAGTGACTGATTTTTCTTCTTCTTGTTTTGTATTCTAATGAGCCAAAGACTGGTTCCTGAAATAATGTTGAGCCAAGACTTGTATGCATTGTAATTGTTATCAGTAAACTGTCCAGGATTCAAGGCTTCCAGGATGATGGATTCTGACCAGTTGCATTTCTGAGTAATCATTTATCAGAGGGGAACTATATAGTCTTTGGCCTTTTACATAAAGTGTAAAGGGAGGTACGTGTGTGGCACAAAGTATGGGTACTACTGAATTTGACTTCCAAAAAAGATGCAGAACATTTTAACGTAAAAGAACACACAGTATAGAATTATTATATGCCCTCTCCATAATATTTCGGAATAAAATACCTCCTACATACTATTCTAATGACTTTCATAAATGTATCTCCTTCCTAATATTTCAAATAATTGTTCTCTAGATACTATTCTGATAACCGTCACGGATGTATTCCCCGCCTAGTATAGGGGGAATACATTTCTGATGGACAAAAAAATATTTCCGGATATTGCGTCCGTGATATTATGTGTTATTTTGATATTGCGATATATCATCTGGGACGTATGATCGGGCGTCCATGATATTTTGTGGTATTTTGATATTGTTAGATATCATCTGTGATATGTTGTAGGGCGTCCCTGATATTATGTGTTATTTTGATATTGTTAGATATCATCTGGGACGTATGATAGGGCGTTTCTGATATCATTGTGTTATTTTTATTCAATATTGTTAAATATATCAATATCAGTTCAATTTTGAATCTCACCTGATTTAACTTTATAGAAAAGATGGATCCTCTTTATGTAAATTTAGAACCCCGAATCAAAAACTTTCCTTAGGGACATGAAGATGGAATTAAGTTTTATATAATTAGTATTACACAATGTACCATTGTATCGTGTATCTTCCATTATTAATGCTGTACATCTTCTGTTTTTACGACCTCTAGTTACACACGTTTACGTGTTGCACGAGGTTGCTTGAGTGAAGGAATAAAATCTTGAGCCAACACTCATGATTCGCCTATTTGAAGTAACCATTATATTATAAGTACACTAGTACAAACAAATTATTATCAACTAGAGATCGACGGATTGTAGTAGAGTAATACATCACTCTGGGTTATAAGTTACATATTTCAATCTTAAATGAAAGAAAGTCGCATGCCAAATATCATAGTTTCAAAGATCGAGTTTAAGTGATCTGAACCGCTGGTGTTTTAAAGTAATCTTTATGTACATAAAACTTCATGAAATACGTATATTTATACACAACAGTATACAACTCTATGTGACACGTATATCATGAATGCCACAAAGCGCGATTCGTGTTCAGAGACTTGAAAATCACGTGCACGGCGCGTTGTGACGTTAGCTTTTAGACAACCTGTATGCTAATCCTACAACATATCATATATATGCATACACAAAAGTGTTCAAATAGAATAATTGAACCACCAAAATACGTAATTTGAACAAGTGACATACATGTAAACATACATTTTATTTATTGATTTTAAGTTTCGTTTTAGCCATGAAAACAAATTTGGTGGTTTAACCAGATTTCTTGACGCACTTTATTTGGTAATTATTTTACAACAGTGTGAATGCGCGACACTGGCAAGCGTATGAAATTTAGTCACATGATCACATTGACGAATGAAAATCGTAATAAAAAAGCGTTTTCGCGGGAGAGTGTGCACCGTCACTCAGACGATAAAGGCTGACCGTGTCAGAGGTGTAAGTAAATGCACTACTGTTTTATATCCGATGCTAAGTAAAACTATAGGTATTTAGTCTCGTGTACATGTACCGACTGTTTATTGTTGTTAATGCTGATATGTTACCTTTTCATTGAAAATATAAGTTGAACTAAAGTTAATTATACTTGGGAGAATCTGGGTACAGTCAGATTCATACAGATATTCAGATAAAAGTCAGATACTCCGATAAAAACCATAGGATTTATAACTCAATGCCATAAAAGAGTTAATAGAAAGTTGAAAAATCGATTTCATATATTTTTTTTGAAAAAAAAAAATTTTTTTACCCCCCCCCCCCCCCCCCGCCCCCCGTTTTGTACATGAATCTCGACTCTTGACGAGTGGAGACAAACTCCGAGATATAATTTTTTTTCAATAAATGGTAATAAGTGTAGAGGGGTTCAATGTGAATTCAGAAGGCAATGGAGCGAACGGAGAAAGCAAGCCATGGTACTGAATGCGACGGACATTAGTAATGATGATTTCTAAAGTGACCACTGTAAGCTTATACTATCGGCATTGTTTAATGCCATAAAAGAGTTAATAGAAAGTTGAAAAATCGATTTCATATACATATTTTTTAGAAAAATTTTTTTTTTGGAAACAAACTCGGAGATCTAAAATTATCTTTTTCAATAAATGGTAATAAGTTTAGAGGGGTTCAATGTGAATTCAGAAGGCAATGGAGCGAACGGAGAAAGCAAGCCATGGTACAGAATGTGACGGACATTAGTAATGATGATTTCAGACGTGACCATTGTAAGCCTATACTACCGGCATCGGCAATGTTTAATCAATTGATAATTTATAAATATCCATGATTATTTATGTTCACCTAAATAAAGTATTTCTCTCTCTTTCTCCTACCCCCCTCTCTCTCTCTTGGTATATATCCAAATATTTATCTTGATTATATAAAATTGTAAAATTTCTATTGGGCAAAGACTTCATGTAAATTTGAAATCTTGTGCCCGATCCTATTTTGTACATCGATCCTAATGAAATATGTTTATATCAAATGTGAACACATACACCACTACACGACACACCTATTAATAAAATAGACTCAACCCTAAACCACGCAACTGACTTTGACATTACCTAAGTTAGTGAAATGTACTCTATTAATCCCTAAAATTCTCCTGCAATACATGTATGCTACCATAGGGCTTGGGATCCACGACAATATATGCGGCACATAGCACGTGCAATATGCGCGCCAAAATGTACTCGGAACACTCCCGTATTTTACTTTCGGAAAGAAACTTCCCCAATATGTCTGAGAGCGTAGACGGTACCAGCCTCATGTCAGTACACTTATAACAAGGTTTGTATCGGTAAATCAAATGACATTAAGTACAAGATTAAGACGAGGCAAAACAAAACTGAACGTCAATATATTGTGTTGGAACATGCGACAGCAAACTGAGTTATGTAACAATGTGGAATCTACCGATCATGTTTTCTCCCGTTCCAAACATGCCTAGGGCGCTGTTAATGGACGCAGTAGAGGTCCTTTTCAGATTATGAAAACCCTGCTCAAAATATTAGGAAGTATCCCAGGGAGACTGTATTAGGTAGGGTTACAACTGGTCCTTCCATTAATTGGTGCAAACTGATGCCTCGGGAGGTTCGAGGTGTCCCAAGGCTCTCGATCTGCCAGATTTGGGGCCGAATATCCCAATGCAAAATAGTATCTTTTTTCCCAATTTAGACCCCAAGTTTTCCCAATTCTAAGGAAAACACCATTATTTTTCCCAATTCTAAGGGCTCCGGGCCCCAGTCCCAAAATGTCTGTTTTTTTTTCATATACAGGAGATAATGATCATCTATTAGATTAAAAGTTTGATAAAAAGGAAAATTATTGAACTGTGTACTTGTGTTTTTTATTGAATTTTTTTTTTGTGTTAAGTTGTCTTAAAAAGAACCAGACATTCTTTATATTGTTGTTACACCTATCTATATACAAGTTATTATTGCATTCTTTGTTTAATTGTCATGTGTTTAAGGGAGTGTTTTGAATGAGTGAAAAACATGTTTTTTAGTGATTATTGTGCATAATTATTTTGAAGCAGGATCTACATGTAAATATTGATTGCCAGGTTTGGAATGCATATAAAATAACTGTAGGTTTATTTATGATGTAATTTTGATTGCCATTTGATTTCATACTTTATTCTTATTTGTTGTAAGACAATATTCAACTTCTGTTTATTTGATGCAGCCAATCATATGTGTACTTTGCATTTGGTTTGTGTTAATCCAATTAAAATTGTTATCCTTTTATATGCAATAAAGGTTTTGTCTTTTTTTTTTCAGCTTGAATTGGAATGCTGAATATTTCTGATGGCCACTAGTATGATCTTCTGGGTTGGTAATTAGTTTTAATAGTCTTGTAGCCGTCCACCCAATGGTGAGTACAAGTTTAATTTTGTATTTAAAAGTGAACTTAATCCCTTATTTTGTCATAAAAAAACCTAAAAAATCCTAAAATTTGACCCTATTTTTAAAAAATTTAGCCCTATAAAAAGCCCTTATTATCACAAGTGACTTGAAAGCTTGTAAATAGTTTAATTATTACATCTCTTTTGATTTTATCAGTTTTACAATTCCATAAACAATTAAAAATAAGTGTATTATGAAATTAATATCTGGACTGGGTAAAGAAATGAAAAAAGTGATTTAACTGTGATATTAATAATGATTTAATTACATTATACTGATTCTCCCTATTGGAGTAAGAATTCTCGTTCCAATTTTTGAAAATAGCTTTAAGCATAATTAGTTTCTTGTCAAAATTCACTTTAAGAATCTTATGCAAATCTACATGAAAGTCAATTCCAAACTGAAAATTCAGAAAGACACCTCAGTACTGTATTTTCTACTACCTATCCATACAACCTTAGCTTTAGTTGAATTTAAACAGAATTCTGCAAAAATATTTAGTTAATCAACAGCTTAAATGACTTCTCTGTCCCATCTAATATTAACGATGTGTCATCTGCACACTGAGAAATTAGAATAGGACAATTATTGACATTTATATAATTATTTCTGAGCCGTATAGCTAAAATCTCGACGCAAAGAATGAAGATATACGGGGTGATTTGTCACCTTAACGGCATCAGCGCTTTATGGTAAAAAAAGATGATAAATGACCCCCTTTGATTTATAGCAGAATTAGCGTTATTATGAAATATAACCCATTTTCTGATATCATTACCAAATTAAAAATAATTTAAAATAAATTTCCAAGAAGCCTGTTTGAAATCAATAAGTAATAGCATCCCTGGTATATCACTTTCCTCAGTATATTGCATAATATCATAGGCATGTTGAGTATTTTCACCTAGATAGCGTCCTGATTGAAATCCTGTCTGATCAGAGTTAGTTATTTTATCTAAAACTGATTTAAGTCTATTATCTATTGAACTGTAGTAGTCGTGCTTCTTCGCACACCAAAACCACAACTCCGAGGGTTCGTTTAAGCGTTTATTTTCAGATAGTTATAAAAAAAACCTCTTCAATGCGAAGAAGGCTTTTCTTTCCGGACGAAGTCCGCCGAGCACCAATTCTGGCTCGAAGCTTACAATTACTCCTATAGCTAGTGTCCCACAAATAGCAATTATGACTAGGTAACTTGTTAATGTTGCCGCATCGGCCGCTCTGCCCAAAATGACCAGTGCGCTCCCCGATCACCCAATATCCCCCGTATATATACTAATAATAGGTAAGACAGACCGAACAAACTGGTTTACAAATATAAACATCACATCCACCTCGCACTCCACTCTCACTTTCACGTGCCATACTCGCGCGCGCGCTAAAATCCATGTTGCAATGCGCCACATACCAAATAATACGAAAGGCTGACTTCCGGTTCTGACACGCGAACGCCTAACGATAATATTAAAACAATAACAAATGCATATAGCACATATATTAAAATAATATGTCAAAATAACATTATTACGGAACCAGATGCGATTTTACAAACAATGATTAAAAGTGAAATTTGCCACCAATTCTTAATAAAATATTTGGATTTTTTTGCCTTGGGTATGCCCTGATATTGGATAACTGACAATTCACATAACCAAAACTATCTGTTTCCAAAAGCATTGGAAAAATTTTTGAAGTAAATCCAACGGACCCGGGGCTCTTAATATTTTTCATGTTTTTAAGTGTTTTAGCTGCATCTTTTAGAGATATAATACCTTCTAAACTAGCTGCTTCTCCATTTTTTAATTTTAGAACATTTTAACTTTCAAGAAATTCATCTAAGTTAACTTCACCAATTTTCATTTCATTTTCATTTGAACAAATTTTATTGACAAGATGTAAATGTCAAACTGTATTGAATAACAGGCAAAGCCTATGTAAATTCTCTCCAAACACTGAAGTGGCCAAAAGTAGAACATGTGTGGTTAGAGATGAAAAATAACAGAAGGGAGGTAACCCTTACAACAGTAAAGGGAGGTAATTAATAGAATTTAACTTTTATACTACTTTCACTCATACACACATACATGAAGGTATGCTAAATTTATCGTACAACATTATTTAAGGTATAATAAATAAAAGTTAATACATATATAGGAAATATATTATTGACAGTTTGACCAAATGTCCATGTGCATGAAAATGCATGGTTATATCTGTCATCAATTGGTTGGTTAAAAGGATTTATATATTCTGTAATTAGGGAGGTACATTTGTAACAAGTTTAAGTATGTTTAATTGAGTAATCGTGATGAATATTGAACCGTGAATGTTGTGTTGAAAAATCCTTTAAAATCATTTGTGTATGAATTATTTCGAGATTTTTTATGTCAACAGTAATCACAATGGTTTTTATGCCCCCGCCATTTATGGCCGGGGGAATATAGCGTTGTCCATGTCCGTCCGTCCCGTCGCGTCCCCGTCGCGTCCCCGTCCCGTCCCGTCGCTACCCAAATCAGTATATACCACCTAACAACTTCATTCGGACCTTTCACTATTATTTCACATGGGGGGGCGGGGGCATTCATGTCTTACAGACATTTTCTAGTTTTTTTTTTGTATTTGTTTTATTTTTCATAAGCATTTATTACATAATATAATTAGTGCACAAAATCTTTCTACATATTATTAATAAAAAGAGTGGCATCATCATCAATATCACCATCATCATATGTACACACATACATACACATACAACTATACATCATCATGACCAATTCTTACATCATCATCATCATCATTATTACATCATCATAATGGCCAATTCTTACATCATCATCATCACCATTATCATCATTACATCATACATCATCATCATCATCCTGGCCAATTCTTACATCTATCATCGTCATCACCATCATCATCATCATCATAATGGCCAATTCTTACATCTATCATTGTCATCGCTATCATCATCATCATCATCATCATCATCATCATGGCCAATTCTTACATCATCATCATCATCATCACTGTAACATCATCATCATCATCATCATCATCATTTTTACATATCATCATAATGGCCTACATCATTACATATATCATCAATATCATCATTACATCATCGACACACAAACACATCATCCATCATCATCATCATCATCATACATCATCATCATCATCATCATCATAATGGCCAATTCTTACATCTATCATCATCATCACCATCATCATCATCATCATCATCATCATCATCATCATGGCCAATCATCATCATCATCATCATATCATCTATCATCATCATCACCATCATCATCATCATCATCATCATCATCATCATCATGGCCAATTCTTACATCTATCATCATCATCACCATCATCATCATCATCGTCATCGTCATTACATCATCATCAAGGCCAATTCTTACATCATCATCATCATTACATCATCATCATCATCATAATGGCCAATTCTTACATCATCATCATCACCATCATCATCATTACATCATCATCATGGTCGTCATATTCATCTTTCATCATTAAATCATCATCATCATTTATATATATACACACCTACATTGTACATGTGCATTGCATGTCCATACACACTCACACATTCAGCAAAATCATCAGCCCAAAATGAAAAAGAAAAGTAAAAAAAAAGAAAACAAATAAATAATGAAATATATAAATATATAATAATAATAAAAAAAAAACAATAAAATAAAGAAAAAGTACACGAGGGAAACTTCAGTAGACATTCCAGTTTCACAGTAATAGATCTTGAAATAGATGAGAGAAAAGCAGATATGTAGCAAGAGACAGAGAAAGAGAGGAAGAGAGAGAGAGAGATAGAGAGAGATGCCAGGCTAAAAGTGAGTTTGATCATAAACAATAAAGAACAAAATAAGGGTCTTGTGGGAAAGTACAAATCTATCAAAATACATTGCTGAACAAATAAATTGAAAAAAAAAAAAAAAATTAATCAAAAAAGTCATAAGTCTGATATTTCTAAAGTTATAAAGTTTAGGGCCTGTATGGTGCACCTGGTTTTGTTGATTTGAATTGAAGGATAATCTGTTTGGTCATTGGGCCTGACTCCTTTCCCTTCCCACAAAGACACTTCAGACTAAACTGAGTCAATATATCTTAATTTCAACAGTTTATAAAGCTGTACATCTCTATTTTAGATAGTAGGCATTACCCATCAGGTCCTTCAGGGTCAGACACACCGCTCTTATGCAAAATTGGTTTCCCTTCCCACAAAGCTTTTCCTCTATTTCTCTTATTAGGTCACATTTTTGTCCCAGACCCACCCCTTAGGCCTTCGGAGGGCCGAGACCCTCCATCAATACGAACTTGGTTCCCCAATATCCAAGATTTCTTCTGACCAAATTTAAATAAATTCTAGTGGTGCTTTTATTGCAACTTGAAAGATGACATTACTGTAAATATTTTTGTTACTTTTCAAGAATGGGATCAAAATATTGTAAATTGAAAGTTTTCTTGATTTAAAAAAAAATTCAGACATTGATTCATTCAATTCATTAGTTTTACTGAATAACTCCGTATGCTACATACAATCGTAGTTCCATTGTCCTCTCTAACACCTGTTAACAGTCACTGCTACCCTACTAATACCTGCACTGGTATATTGGTCCCGCTAACTAATTTGGAACTGATTGTTTGTAGTATGCTACACATGTATTAGTTTTACAAAATGTAATTGATAAAGAAAAGGTATTTTGATCTTGAAGTAGCAAATCCTTTCTAAATTTATTCTCTGGTTATTTTGCTTTTGAAATTGGAAAATTATTTCCAAATTTACTGCAAAATGATTTGGTGAATTGAGGGCAGACAGCAACTGGTTTTCATCAAATTTCCATCAAAAAGGAACAATTTCTGAAAGGGTGTGTTGATACAAAATTCCTTAAATTTAGGCTATATTTAGTGTTTATAGCTTCATAGTCAGAGATAGCCCTCTTTAAACTCTACTCCTTAGTCCCTTAGGTTGAGACGCTGTAGACCCTATTCCTCAGTCCCCTGTAGTCAGACCCTATAGACCCTATTCCTCAGTCCCCTAGAATGGCACCCTTTAGACCCTACTTCAATAGAATTGGAACCTTTAGGTTCTACTCCTTTGTCTCCTGGAGAGTCTGACCCTGTAGACCCCATTCCCCAGTGCCCTGTAGTCAGTCCTTTCAGACCCTACTCCTTTGTCTCCTAGAATCAGACCCTTTAGACCCCATTTCTCGGTGCTCTTTAGTCCAACCCTTTAGATCCTACTTCCTCAGTCTCCTAGAATAGGACCCTTTAGATCCTACTCCTTTGTCCCCTAGAGTCAGACCCTTTAGACCCTATTTTCTCAGTCCCCAATAGTCAACACGCTTTAGACTCTATTCGGCAGTGCCCAATAGTCAGAAATGGATTGGAGGATTGTAGCTGGAGGTTGCAGGGAAGTACATTTGTAACAAGTTTAAGTATGTTTAATTGAGTAATCGTGATGAATATTAAACCGTGAATGTTGTGTTGAAAAATCCTCTAAAATCATTTGTGTATGAATTTTTTCGAGATTTTTTATGTCAACAGTAATCACAATGGTTTTTTATGCCCCCGCCATTGATGTCTTACAGACATTTTCTAGTTTTTTTATTTTTTTTGTATTTGTTTTATTTTTCATAAGCATTTATTACATAATATAATTAGTGCACAAAATCTTTCTACATATTATTAATAAAAAGAGTGGCATCATCATCAATATCACCATCATCATATGTACACACATACATACACATACAACTATACATCATCATGACCAATTCTTACATCATCATCATCATCATCATCATCATCATCATCATTACATCATCATAATGGCCAATTCTTACATCATCATCATCACCATCATCATCATCATCATCATCATCACATCATCATCATCATCATCATCTATCATCGTCATTACATCATCATCATCACATCATCATCATCATCATCATCATCATCATCATCATCATCATCATTCTTACATCATCATCATAATGGCCACATCATCATCCATGGCCATTCATACATCATCATCATTACCATCATCATATGTACATGGCATCATCATCTTACATCATCATCAATTCACCATCATCATCATTATCATCATACATCATCATCATCATCAATGGCCAATTCTTATCATCATCATCATCATCATCATCATCATCATCATCATCATCATCATCATCATCATGGCCAATTCTTACATCATCATCATCATCATCACAATTCACTACATCATCATCATCATAATGGCCATTTGCACAGCCATCATCATCATTACACATCATCATCATATATACATTTATACATTACATCATATCATACATGTACAAATATATGACATCAAAACAGCTAATTACACCACATCGACACACAAACACACTCCCTCTTAACACAGAATCATACATATGAAAGTCTCTGAAAGTCTCTGGGGTATCCCCTCCGTCCTTCGAATATTCCCAATGTACTCCTCTGGGTGGTCTAAAGCACACCAGCTATGAACACAGCAGTCCGAACACTAATCCAATATCGCCACACACAATGGCTAGCCCAGGCAAAATTAAATGTGACTCCGAGTTGGCTCAAACAAGGCAACACACCATCAACCGGTGACACCAAACACATCGGTGTATATGGACGATCTTCCAGCACATACATATGTCAGGATAGTTGGCATGATCTCCCGGTGACAACTCTGGACGATGGAGAACAAACGTCCGCCTCAGATCTACACACTAATGACTCCGTCATAATCATATCAAGGTCGTGCGTCGGCGGGTCTGGTCATATCCTCCAATCCAGGGGTAAAACACAGTCAGCTATCTGTGTTTTCAATACATTTGTGGCCTACGGAGACTGTAAATAACTCCGTACTGAAACTATAGCATGATTACCGCCATGTTTCAAAATGTATTCTCCCCTCGGAACCTCTCTCATCTTATCAAACTTACCTGATCAATCGGTAATATAGGGTGCAATCCACCAAGTTACAACATAATACATACTACACACACAAAACAACAGAATACGAATAAAATACATAAAGTTATATATATGCGACCGTGACAATCACCATCATCATCATTACATCATACATCATCATCATCATGGCCAATTCTTACATCATCATCATCATCATCGTCATCGTCATTACATCATCATCAAGGCCAATTCTTACATCATCATCATCATTACATCATCATCATCATCATAATGGCCAATTCTTACATCATCCTCATCATTATCATCATCATGGCCAATTCTTACATCGTCATCATCATTACGTCATCACCATCACTATCATCATAATGGCCAATTCTTACATCATCATCATCACCATCATCATCATGACATCATTATCATCACTACATCATCATCATGGCCAATTCTTGCATCATCATCATCATCATCATTACAGCATCACCATCACCATCATCATAATGGCCAATTCTTACATCATCGTCATCACCATCATCATTACATCATCATCATGGTCGTCATATTCATCTTTCATCATTAAATCATCATCATCATTTATATATATACACACCTACATTGTACATGTGCATTGCATGTCCATACACACTCACACATTCAGCAAAATCATCAGCCCAAAATGAAAAAGAAAAAGAAAAGAAAAAAAAAAAAAAAAGAAAACAAATAATGAAGTATATAAATATATAATAATAATAAAAAAAAAACAATAAAATAAAGAAAAAGTACACGAGGGAAACTTCAGTAGACATTCCAGTTTCACAGTAATAGATCTTGAAATAGATGAGAGAAAAGCAGATATGTAGCAAGAGACAGAGAGAGAGAGGAAGAGAGAGAAAGAGAGATAGAGAGAGAGAGAGATGCCAGGCTAAAAGTGAGTTTGATCATAAACAATAAAGAACAAAATAAGGGTCTTGTGGGAAAGTACAAATCTATCAAAATACATTGCTGAACAAATAAATTGAAAAAA